>NC_056732.1:607387954-607577954 GCF_019279795.1 Protopterus annectens | reverse complement strand
GTCATGATGGAAAGACGCAGGAAGTTGGTGGACAGAGGGTTGCTTAAACCCGAGTTTCAGGAGGCCCTGGACAAGGCTGAACTGGTTTCTAAGTCTTCGAAGGGGTCGAAGTCTTCAAGAGTGTCGGAGCCCAAGTCATCGGCTCCGAGCACCTCTTTTCAGATTCGGACACCGGCTCCTATGACTTTGGTGCCGGCTGTCGAGACTCTATCTCTGCATGAGGCTCAGGTCTTGGAGCCAGTATCAGAGGTACCACCTTCGGCTATCCTTCGCTCGGTGACGGCTTCGATCCCTTCGACCCGTTCTTCGAGGCCACTTTCCGATTCCGATGTGGACCGAGTGGTACAGAAGCTTATGGAGAACTCGGCCTTGTCCAAATTAATCGAGGTTTCGTCCCAGCTGGTTTCGAAACTCGAAGCTATTCCAGTTCCTTTGACACTTCCTCCTCCGAGACCCGTCGAGTCATCGGTGTTAGGAGCCAAAGAACCGATGGTTGTAGAACCCTCGGTGCCGAAGCCTCCAGTAGTGCTATCGGCACCGTTGACCTCGACTCCTTCGGAACCAGCCGGAGAGTCTCGGAGCCGAAGATCTTTCCTGGGTTCCGGGGGGGATAGTCGAACCGAGATGTCGGTTCCGACTCTTCCCCTCAGTGCCTCGGCTCAAATCAGTTCGGATCCATCCTCGGTGTCGGAGCCCGTGGTTCCGATTCCGGAGAAACGGCCCCCTTCTTCGGATCAGGTCACCGGTGCCTTTGACATCATGAGGAAGGTCTTGTCTGATCAGCCACATACTTCATCGGTATCTTCATCTCCTTCCCCAAAAGCTCCGTGTTCTGCTTCTGTGCCTTCGGTCCCCACTAAGCGTCGAGACCCAATGCCTCAGAAGTCCCCACAGGGCGACTCTGGTTCCTCGGATGCATTCCCAGAAGCTCCCGCTGAGGATGTTCCGAGGAAACGACTGTGCAAGAGGAGGCACATAGATTCCCCTCAGGAATCTCTCACGTCTGATACTGATTTAGATGAAACAGAAGGGTCCCCACGGTCCACCTCTGAGGATGTCTCGTTTGCAGACATTTTGGAAATCCTGAAGCAAAGAGGTGACTGGCAAACCCTTACCCCTTCTGTGGATGAATCGGTATTACTGAAGGCATTTGGGGCTCAACCTTCTACCTCCTGGGTGACTCCACCCTTTGACGATCTCATGGAGCTTATAGCTCGGAGGGCTTGGGAAACACCTGATACAGTGGAACCAGTTCCCCGTAAACCAAATAAATACATGACGGTTCCCCAAGATAAAGCCTATCTTACAAAAGGAGTTCCCATAGAAACTATGGTGGTGGCGGCGGCCACTAAGAAAGACATGTCTGAATCATCTTCCTCTGTCCATCCTCCTAATAAGGATTCTAGGACAATGGACAGATATGGGAAGCGCATATTTAGTTCGGCGACTTTTTCTATCCGATCGCTCAACTACCTTACGCATTTCACGCGTTTACAGAGAGATCTCATTAAGGAATTAGGAGATACTCTACAGGGACACACAGATGCTGCTGTCACCGAGAAAGTGACAGCGCAACTTAACACCCTAAATTCCATAGTCAACTCGTCCATGAGGCTGATTTCATACGCAGCGGAAGGATCGAGTAGAGCGGCAGCTTCAGCGATTGCCCTGAGAAGACAATCCTGGTTGCGCTTATGCTCCTTTGCGGAAGCCTTTAAGTCTTCCTTTGCCAACGCCCCCTTCGATGGTGCCTCCTTGTTTGGGCCCAAAGTAAAGGAGACTCTCACGAGGTGTGAACAAGAAGGGAAGACCCTGTCTGCCGTAGGGTTCTGTTTTTCCATTCCATCTAGACCCTACCCTAAAGGGCAACGAGGAGGAAAGATGTGGTTCCGAAAGACTCAGGGATCTTTTCAACACACCCAAAGTGACGCCCCCTCCAGAGGCAGAGGAGGGGGAAGAAACGGAAGACGCCACCCAGCCGGCAGAGGGGGTCCGCAAAATCAGGGTGACAGAGAGACCTTCTCTGGGAAACTCTTCCAGCACTCCTGAGTGCAGGCCCGGCTGTCCTACTCTGGAGGCAGTCGGGGGTCGCTTGGCTTTATACCCAGAGGCCTGGCTAAATCTTACTTCAGATTACTGGGTAAAAAGCATAGTTACCAGAGGCTACAACATCCCCTTCATAAAAATACCACCAAACTCCAAAAAACTCCCAGATGTTCCACCCAGTCTGCGAGACCAAGCATCCATAGAGATAGGAAGGTTGCTCGAAAACAGAGTCATCCAACCAGTCCCAGCGGACCAAATAGGATCCGGAACGTACTCAAGGTTCTTTTTAGTTCCAAAGAAAACAGGGGACTGGAGGCCAATTTTAGACCTCAGCAAGTTAAATACCTTTGTGAAAAAGGAAAAGTTCCGGATGATCACGCTTCAGTCAATCCTCCCTTTTCTGCAAAAGGGCGACTGGATGTGCTCTATAGATCTCAAAGACGCATACTACCATATCAAAATGGCCAGGGCATCCAGAGATCACTTGCGCTTCCGGCTGGGAGCCAGTCATTTCCAGTTTTGCGCTCTGCCCTTTGGTCTCACCTCAGCCCCCAGGGTGTTCACCAAATGCATGGCAGTAGTAGCGTCTCACTTGAGGCGAAGCGGATTCGGTGTTTCCTTATCTAGACGACTGGCTCCTTTCCGCCACCACCAAGTGTCGTCTTCTACAAGCCAGGGACTACACCATCAGTCTTTGCTCTTCACTAGGCATAACGGTGAATTTTGGAAAATCTGTCTTATCGCCGTCACAGCGTATCTTATTTATAGGAGCACAACTAGACACTTCCCTGGCTCAAGTTACTCTCCCCCCACCAAGAGTATCAGACCTCAGGCATCAAATTTCGCTCCTTCTTCACAACAAGAGAGTCCCTGCACGACAAATATTAAGAGTGCTAGGCTTGATGGCAGCCTCCCTTCTTGTAGTTCCTTTAGGCAGGATGCACATGAGGATCCTTCAATGGATGCTATTCGCCCAGTGGTCGTATCTACAACTTCCACTGTCTCACGAAATCTTGATCACGAATTCTTGCAAGAAGGATCTCTTGTGGTGGATACACAGTTAAGAGCTAACACTAGGACGACCCTTTGTATTACCCAGTCCGGTAGCAACTCTAACCACGGACGCTTCCCTGATAGGGTGGGGGGGATTCTTTCAGGGACAAACAGTCCAAGGTCAATGGTCCAACTTGGAGTACAATCTGCACATCAATGTTCTAGAGCTGAGGGCAGTGTTTCTAGTGTTGCAACACTTTCACAAGTCCTTACCTCGGGGAACAGTGACAGTTCAGACGGACAACATGTCAGTGGCCTGGTACATAAACAAGCAAGGGGGAACCAGATCTTACCCGTTATGCAGAGAGGCCCTCAGAATTTGGCAATGGGCAAAGTCCACTGGACGCTTTCTGATAGCAACGCACATCCCGGGGACTTCCAACGTAATCGCGGACAGGTTGAGCAGAGCCTTCCTGTTCCCTCACGAGTGATCCCTCAAACCTCAAGTGGCGGAAGAGATCTTCCGCAGATGGGGCCAGCCTTGCTGCGACCTGTTTGCATACCCTTTGAATGCCAAATGCAGAAGCTACTTTGCCCTGTTACCCCCCCCCAGGGACGCACTGGTATACGATTGGCCCCCGGGTCTTCTTTACGCTTTTCCTCCTGTTCCACTTATTCCCAGGTTTTTGCAGAAAGCCAAACGTCTGGACAGGACCATAATACTCATAGCCCCATTCTGGCCTCGACAAATCTGGTTTCCTTTCCTTCAATCCCATCAAGTGGAGGAACCATGGATACTGGACCCGGAGCCAGATCTGTTGACACATTCATCTGGAGTTCTTCACACCTTCCTCAAGTCCCTCAAACTGACAGCTTGGCTGCTCCGCTTCCCATCTTAGCCAGGTCGGAGTTACTATCTCCTGCAGTACAACAGATTATTGTTTCTTCTCACAAACCATCTACAAGAAAATTGTACAACAGCAAATGGAACCGTTTTGTGCACTGGGCCTCCAAACAAGGTATAGATCCATTCGGGGCCCCAGTACACAAGATACTAGATTTCCTCACCTCACTTTTTCAAGAAGGAGCATCAACATCCACTATAAGGGTTCAACTGGCCGCTATTTCCAATTTTCATATTGGCCGTGAGGATGGTTCTCTTGTGTCCCACAGGCTTTGTAAAGCCTTCATGAAAGGTACTTTTCACCTCCGTCCCCCCTTTCATAATCCAATACCACCTTGGAATCTTAATCTCATGCTGTCACAACTCATGTTGCCCCCTTTTGAACCAGCTACCACAACTCCGTTAAAATTTCTTTCGTGGAAAACACTCTTCCTGGTTGCCATCACTTCCGCTAGAAGAGTTTCAGAGTTACAGGCTCTATCTATCCGACCCCCGTACATGATTTTTCATCCAGATAGAGTAACCTTGCGCACCAATCTGTCCTTCCTTCCGAAGGTTTGTTCGATTCAGAACATCAATCAATCTACCGAACTACCTACCTTCTTTAAAAATCATTCCAATAAGCTAGAATACACATTGCACAAGTTGGACGTTCACAGACAACTAAGATTTTACTTACATGACAAAAGAGCACAGAAAGTCAGATCAACTATTTGTCTCATATGCTGACCAGAGAAAAGGGCAGGCAGTAACGAAGGTTACTTTATCCAAATGGCTCTCAGATTGCATAAATTTCGTATATGCTGAATCCAAACAGCAACTCCCTTTCAAACCCAGAGCTCATTCTACAAGGGGGATTGCTACCTCTTCAGCCCATACCGCTCGTTTGCCCTTAGATACCCTTTGTGCAGCGGCAACTTGGGCAAAACCACATACCTTTATCGCCCACTACAAGCTAGACAAGAGTTCCAGGGACAGGGCGACGTTTGGTTCCACTGTTCTCAGGAATGTTCTCCCTTGAGCCACCCGGGAAAAAGGAGCTAGGGACGCTACCCATGTGTAAGAACAAACGGCGAGATTGAACAATTTCACATTAAGAAGTTATGTCTTACCATAACGATCCATGTGAATTGTTCATCTCGCCTTTGTTCTTACATTACCCCCCTCCATCCCCCGTCCTACGGTCTGGGAGAACGGTTTTCAACTAGATTCCTTTTCAGCCTTTTCTAGGTATGGTTGGCATGTTATTAACAACAGTAATGGCATCTTTTATCCTCTACATGGCAGTAGGGTTCCAGACACTTTGCAGTATCTGTTTATAAGTGTTTTAGACACAGTTCTAAGAGGGATTCTTCTGGTATAGCAAACTAGATCTGAGGGTTAGCACCGGAGGATCATGGGATATTACTGTGCCTCGAGCTTTCTCCAAGATGCGAGCTAGTGATGCGGCCGACTCAGAGCCGAGGATCGGCTCCGAACCCGTGTGTAAGAACAAAGGCGAGATGAACAATTCACATGGATCGTTATGGTAAGACTTCTTATTAACAATAAATAGTTACATAGGTTAACATACCCAGCTGTCTTTTTATGCCAATGCTTCCTTGAACTCCTGTTTCACTATGTATAATCTCTTCTCAGCCTTGTGCAGTCACCTCCTTCACTTGCAGTAGTTCTAATCTTTTGTTAGCCTAATGTCTGCAAACAGTTGAAGTGAAGTCAAAGAATGGCATCACTACACATTAATCAATTTTAATGGAAAAGTGTAATTTGTAGTTAACAGTCTACATAGAAGAGAATATATTTTTCTTTCTTCCAATCAGTAATAGTAATAGTGTATGCAAATACATTATTCCTACTACATTCGTTAAGTGTACTTCTTCACCCCTATTTTATTTGTATTTTTGTCTCTGCATACTACTAGAGGTATTCTTACTGTACCACCAATGAAAGAGGAGCTCACTTTGATCCCAATTGTCCTATCCCAGTTAAGAAACTCTCTCTCCCTATATATATGTAATGTGTGTATATAAAAACACACACGACATACATATATAATATACATATATGTATAAAATCGTATTTAAATTTTCTCCTGAGCAAAGCCCAGTTTCAGAAAAAACGCAAACAGTATCCATACCACATATACTTGAAATAGAAAATCAAAAAGAATATGAATACAGACATAATTCAGAAGAAGCTAACAAAAAAAATAATGTACAATATGTAGTAAAAAATGTTTGTAAGATTGTGAAAAGACCTATATATATGTATGCGTGTGGATATATATATATATATATATATATATATATATATATATATAAACACATTTCTCCAAAGCCAACTTCATGCTTCTTAAGACAGAAGTGGTGAACTTCATGACACCCATGCAGATGGACAATACAGTTACGACTACTGAATCCTACACAGTTGCACTTTATAAGCACTTACACAAGTGCATGGATCATGCTATCCTCCAGAAAAAAAAAAGCCAATCTGATGGTCCCCTGCCATAAACAAACTGTACAACAGAAGAAAGACGCTGTTGCAAAAGAGAGTAAAATCCCATGAGTGGAGGAGCTCCCTGGTCAGCCTCAGTAAGAAGCTGTGATCCCTGATAAAATCCTCTAAAGCTAGTTTGTTTTGTCTTTCGGCTTTTTCCCAGTAAGGGGTCGCCACAGCGGAACTGCGGTCCGCTAATGATTGGCAGTAGATTTTTACGAAACGCTGAAGTGCCAGCTCGACGCCCAACCTTCAACGAAGGCATGCCCATTTATGCACGCATGTCTTTCAACGCTACCCAACCGTGGGGAGGACATGCAGACTCCACACAGAAGGCACTCCAAAGCCACACCGAGAATCGAACGGGAGAACCTCTTGCTGTGAGGTAACAACGCTACCACCGTACCACCGCGGCATAATCGCCACTGATTCTAAAGACAACCACAAAGCATTCTATAGCTATGTCAAGAATCTCAATGGCAACAATCAGATCTGCTCTGAGTTACAGCACAATGGCACTAAATATACAGACCCAACTGATATTGCCAACATCCTGGCAGATAGTTTCAGTGCTAACTTTACCCCCCTCTCACCCCCTAAAGAGCCCATCTCTATACCGGAAGTATACAAAGTTCCTGTAATCACGGCTGCACAGGTAAAAACCACACTCTCCAAAGCCAAAAACACAGCATCCATGGGACCAGACAACATCCCAGGCTGCATTTTACACGAACTACAGAATGAACTGGCACCCTACCTAAGTACCATGTTCAATCATAGCCTCACCTCAGGCTTTGTGCCTGCTGAATGGCGCACAGCGACGATTATCCCACTCCACAAGGGGAAGCCACCACGGACCCCAGGAACTACTGCCCCATTAGCCTGACGAGACTGGTCTGCAAGGCCATGGAACGTATCATCATGGAACTTATAAACAAAGACATTGGTAATCTCCAAACTCTGGACCCCACCCAGTTCAGGTTTGTAAAAGGCAAACCATGTCTCCTAAACCTGATAGACTTCTTTGAAGCGGTCACCAAAGCCGTAGACGAGGGTAAGGTGGTTCACACAGCCTATCTAGATCTTGCCAAGGCTTTCAACACCATCCCCCACTCTGGAATTATAGATAAACTCACTAAACTAGGTATAAATCCCTGTGTCACAAGATGGGTTGCCAGCTGGCTCACTGACAGAACCCACACTGTGGAAAGTAGCAGACTCCAAATCCGACTTCAGACCAGTGACAAGTGGAGTACCACAGGGTTCAGTCCTGGGTACTCTCCTGTTTGGTATCTACTTCTCTGAAGTACAGGCTAACACAGGAGGTCTTTGGCTAACGAAGTTTGCAGATGACTGCAAACTAGTTGCCATAATCAAAACTCCTAATGATGTGGACATCCAACAAAAGGGCCTCACTGAGACAGATGCCTGGTGTCAAAGCCATGGCCTCAAGCTCAATGCCAAAAAGTGCATTGTCATCCCCTTTGGCAAAACTCTGTACCCATGAACTACAACACAGGCAGTAATATACTTAACACCGAAAGTGTGATAAGAGACCTTGGGACACAGGTGGACAGTAGTCACTCCTTTGATAATCACATCGCCACAGTAGTCAGGAAATCCTTCTACGTGGCACACCTCATCACAAAAGGTTTCTCATCCAGAAAAAAAGAGGTCATTGTTCCCCTCTACTCATCATTCATTAGACCCATTATAGGGTACAACGCCCCTTTGGTATGTACCTCGCAAGACATCTACAACAACTGGAAATGCCGCAGAAATACCTCACAAAGAGGATTACCGGCCTCAAACAGATGCCCTACACAGACCGTCTCAAAAAACTCCAGCTTTACTCCGTCGCATATCATCTACTCAGAGGTGATCTCTGCCTAACATACAAAGCTATATCAAACCCAGAGCTGTTGGACATGCTCCACTTAAAGAAATCCCAATCCCTCTGAGCTACACGCTCTAGGGACCTAAACCTTGTCACCACAATAAACAGAACATGCCGGAGGGATAGATTTCTGTCCCAGAGACTTCCCATACTCTGGAATAAACTACCTATCTATATCAAACAAAGCTCCTCATTAGCAGTCTTCAAGAAAAATCTTGATGATTGAATGGGAAATAGGAAATTTACCCCGGGGATCACTTCTGTAGCTGTGCTCGACAGTGGCACAGGAAAATAATTTTTTTGGGTGGCAAAAGCCAGGGTACCGTTTTGGCTGGGCTTGTATAGGCCCTAGGGCCAATAGCGTAGTACCTACCTATGAATCTATCTATATATATATATACACACACACACACACACACACACACACATATCTTCCGTGTGTGTGTGTGTACATCCAAAGTTCAAACTATCAAAGGTTTGAACACTAAGACATACAGTAAAACATTTAGAATCACACAAATTCGAATGCACAAGTTTTAAAAATCACAAAGATTTGAAATAAACACTAACATCTTGCATTCATGTACCCCTGCTAATTATTTATACCAAGTCCAGAATCAAACTAAAGTGGGAAAAGGGTAAATTCCCTGATCCACACTGCACCGCCGTCTCATGCACATAAACAGAGGCAAAGATCAAAAAGTAGTTCTTTTTCATATCCTGCAGCGAGTAATCTAGGACCCACATTTGTCCATATTTATAGATAGATAAATGTATAAACACATATGAAGATAGTCTTTTAGAAGATTGCCATATTGTGGATATTCTTTGTACTAGAAAATATGGTTAACTATACAATTTTATGCCATTGTTTAATAGTAATTATATCCTTCCACTATTAAAGTGTCAGTGGCTCAAGAGGTGATGCAATCACCTTCGGTGCTGGAAGTTCAGAAGGTTCTTTTTCCAATCCAGGTGACTGGATTACAGATACTGCATGCAGCATTAGTTTAGGGGGTGCTGCACTCCTGCGTTTGTTGTCCTTCGAAGCGAGAGCCTATCTGCTGAGATGGATATAAAAAAAATCCCACAACACGTATAGAAAAGAGTAGCAGAAGCTCCCTGATGCCCTGGCCAAATTTCCCCTAGTATTATGAATACCACCTTCCATGAAAAAATGCCAGTAGCCTCATGGGGCTAACCCATTCAACAAAGGATGGATAGGTATATAGATGAATGGATGGATAGAGGGAGAGATAGATAAAGTAAAATTACAGCTCACTGCTATAGAAATACATTTTCAGTGGTACACAGTATTTAAAATGACATTTCAGGTTTCTTAGATTGGAGCAGCCTACATTGGTTGTTTAGGGACCTGTAACAAATTTCACAGTCATAAAATTTATGATTACCTTTTAAACACCACGTTGTTCTTACTTAGGGAGACATTTTTTAACTTTTTGCTATGTAGAAGGGACATACAGGGGAAAATTAATTAATTACTTTGCAAGACCATAAGGAGGAGTTGCAAAGCAAACAGGTCTTTAGTATGGCAATTGAAATTCAAACCTACCAGTTAATGCCAAACTTCTGGTATTTATTTTAATGGAAACTTGTACTGAAAAAAATTAAATGTATCCCTTCAGGTTTCACCAACCTTTATACCTTTGTGATGGCATTAAATCAGGTATAGATGAGGTCTGCTTTTTTTTTGGATAGTAACCTTAACCTTACTGTGCTTACTATTAAAACTGTTTTGTTTTTTAGCGGTTTATCATTTTTGAACCAACTAAAAACAGATAGCTTACCGCATTAATTTTGTTTCACCCCGGGTCTTTAAAAAATATGTTGATGTTCTGGAGTCCATCCTCTGTGGAATACAGTAATGTAGTACTGCAAACAAACTATTTTTTTAACATCTTTACTGAATTGTAACATCTAGTGTTGTATAACAAAAGAAAGACACATCATTTATGTTTTTTTGTATTGGAGTATGACATGGGAAGATCATCTTGAAATCCTGGTTAACTCTGCATAAGGATTCATATTTTGAGACTGATATATAGCACTGAAACTGCGTAAAACATTAATGTTAAAATAATAAATGTTAAGATAAAACAGCTTAAACAAGTAAAGTTACAAACAGTCCAAAACAGTCCATGTTGCATTGCATGTACTCCAGTTTACTAGATAAAAGTTCTTACGGGCACGTATGATTGTAGGTGCTTTAGGGATGCAGGATGAAAAAAATTCTGATAAACTCATTAACAGATTTGCTAGCAAACTTTCTCATACATTCCAAAATGTCTCTGGTGAACATACTTATGATAACTAATATAAATACTTCATAAAACCATAATTTTCAAATAACATTCATCGTCGTAAGTATAATTATTCTGCATCCTACTCACATTCCCTATGGACATTGTCGTCCTTTATAAAGTTGCATCTTTGTAAATGTATTTATTTTATTACTAACATTTTCCTCCCAATCATGCTGTTGTTGCATTAAAGTCTGTCATTTCTACCAAGAACATCACTGTCTAAACTTAAGAACTGAAGCAATCCTTTCATCTAAAACCCTTTATCTTTAGTATTTGGCATACTTTAGTTATGCATGTTTGATATGCTTAATATAAAATGAAAAACACAAAAATGAGCAATCAGTTCAAGTCACCAAGACAAATATCAAATATATTTAATGTCTGCTAGCTTCCAAACAACTTTCGCAAAAATGCTTCCTCAAGTATCACAATAATGTAAAATACCAAATTGTCTGTGTAAAAAAAATTGTCATGATTTAATTGTATTCATAACTCATATCTCTATTTTCAACACCTCAGCAAATACCAGTTTAATGTGTGTGTGTTTACAGAATGTCATTAGTGATAGGAATTACCTATATTGCAAACAATGTTTACTATAGCCTGCATATTCATTTTCTTCACATGTTGAACGTAATCATGTGGCATAGTACTTATTACAATCACTTTCCACATGTATGGTATATTTTCTGTATGCGTGCACATTAATTTGAAAATCCTGTATGTAATTTTGTATGTTTCAACTGCTTACACATAATTTAAATTCTGTTACCTCAAGCATGTGCGTTTTATGCCTTGCACAGTTTGCTGTAAAAAGTGTTTTACTGTTGTATAAATCCTGTGTTGCCTTTGCCCCTTGTTGCTGAAAATGGTCCTTGGACCAGCCTACCTGCAAAGTTAAAAATTAAAAATAAATAAATAGATCTGTCCATTGTATCCACAAGTCACATATCTATGATTCTGATTTAGATTTGATATTGCTATAAGACACATCATGTAGTCATTACAACTCTTTCTGAATTGCAGAAGGGTACTTGAGTAGCTTAAGCATTAAATGTACACAGACATATTCCTGCTTAACAACGGACCTTGTTCATCATTAGATCACTGTTGTAATAGCTCAAACTGTATGGGTTGTATCCTGCAAAGGAGATGACAACTGGCCAGTATCCAAAGCTTTAGGGCACCTTCCATATGCTCTAACCTCTGAGCATATTGAAGGGAGCAGTATAGGGTCCATGATTAGGTTTTCAAACTTTCACAACTTTCTTGCCATTGAAGTGCATTCTGTCTGTAAGCTTTGAGTGATCGATATTTGGCTAGCGCTTCACCAAGGCTAGGAAGATAAGTACCCCTCTGGGGAAAGTCTTCCAGTTTATTAATATTGCTTTGAAAAAGTTTACTTTTTTATAATAAAACTATATATTTATGCTATAAATAGTGTTTTTAATGATTATCACATAAACTTTTGCCTCACAAATATTAACTTATGTCAGGTGTACCTGTTCAGGGAGAATTTATTTTTTTTGTATAAAATACTGGTATCCTTTTGTTGAAGTTAAAGGTATGGGCTTGGACCTGAGGTTTTGGGGGAGCTGTCATTCAGAATTTTACATCAGAACTTTAAACTTCCTGTTAGGTGGTCCACAGCCTATTTAAAACTCTGCTACCCACATATCTGGCACTTTTTCCGGCTAGAACATAGACCAGGTTTCATGCTCTTTGGTTCTTCCCTTCCACATTCACAAGAAGAAGCAAGTTTTACTGGAGTCTTCAATCATCAAGATGACTTCCTCATTGACTTAGCGACCAATGAGTACCTCTGCTGTGCTGTGGCCATATCAGATAGCTTGGACTGCTCATCATCTTCTCTCAGTCTTGCTGACGTTAATCCTTACGAGGCCCAGGACTGGGAGATAGGTACATCCTCTTTGGCTGTTAGGCTGTCATCTTCTGACAGAGGAGAACCTCTCTTATCAATCTCAAGGATAGAGGAGACAGTGCATTACTGCAAAGCTGACCTAAGAAGCCTGATTCCCAGGGAAGAACCCCATCTTTGTGTTGTTCCTTTCCTAGTGGGTCACATAGGAAAAGGAAACACAAAGGCAGGAGTGATAAACAAGAAGGATTAGCTGGGTTTTACTAAGGGCTTATTTAAACGCTTTTATTCTTTAAAATCTGATTTTCATACAATTTTAAAAGAAAAACATTTCTTTTGTTTCAGATACTAATTCCCAGTCTGAAGAAAGTACAGTTGTCCAAGTTGAATTTACTATAACGGTAGATATTCGAGTGATCACTGCTGCAGTAGCATTAGCTATATGGGTACTATCCTGTCAAGGATATAAAAGCAGGACAGCTTCCAAAGCTTCAGGATGTCTTCCCCGTGCCCAAACTGTCAAGCAGCTCGAGCTGAGCTGACTAAAAGACAAGTTTGGGTGCAAAGCCCTTCAGAGATTTCCTGCCAGCAGCAGAGAGAGAGAGGATGCCTGAGGCCTGAAAGGACAATGCTAGGAATAATAAAAAGTAAATGTCCTCACTTTGGCATAAAAAACACACCAAAAAACAAGGGGGATGGCAGGAGGGAGAGGTTAACTGCAGCAGTGATCATTTGAACATCTACTGTTATGATAAGTTCAGCTTCCACAACTGTACTATGGTCTTCATATTCATCACTGCTGCAGTAGCCTTAGTTATATGGGTAGATTACCAAAGCCTATTTCATTTCGGAGGTGGAAGGAGAAGAGTCCAGGAACCCCTGGAGAATCGCCCTAACAAAGCTTGAGCTGGACCTAGAGAAGGAATCAACCTTATAGTGCTTTGTAAAAGTATTAAAGAATACCAAGCAGCAGCTTCTAGAATCCATCCCTTTCCAAAAAAGCCACAAGGCCCTGGAAAAGAGAGCTTTGACCCTGCCAGCAATACATTTGTTATGGTGAGTGTAACAAAAGGTAATAGCCTTAGACAACCATTTGAAAATTGTCTGTTTTGACACAGTTTATCCATTTGTCTTACCTTCTCAAGAAGTAAACAGTTGATCTGAATGTCTGAAAAATTTAGTTCTGTCAAGATTGTACCCGAGATGTCTGTCTGTGGACAGGAGTATCCTTTCTCCCTCGTTTTAAGGTTTAGTAAAGAAATAGGGAGATAGTTTGGCTTAAAGTAAACCTGGATACCACTTTATGCATAAAAGAAGGATTAATTCTGAAGGAAACCCTGTTTGTATGGAAAGTGAGGAAGGGTTGACATACCGTAAGAGCTTGAAACTCAGATACCTTTTTTGCAGAAGTCTTTTGAATAATAATAATTCATACATATTGGATTGCCCTTGATTTGGGGAAGTCAAATACTTCTTTTTGGAGCTCCCTTGCCATTCCTTCTTAAATGTCTGTTTACCTGAATTCTGTTAAGAGTGTATTTTCTGTTTTCTACCAAAAATGGAAGAGGAGAAAGAAAATCCTTTGTACAGTTTTGGAAAAGGAGGGATGAAAAAAAAATCTTAGAGATTCCCTGTATCATCTTGTCCCTTTTATCACACTTTTTGATTACCTCTGCGGCAGAATTTTTAACAGTATCTGGAAGGTTCTGAGATTGCAGCCATGCAAAACTCTTCAGGTAGTACCAGTGGCCATAGCCCTGGAAGTAGTATCAACAGTGTCTTAAACACAATGCAAACAATGATCTTACAGCTAATATTAGTGCAGCAGTGAAGAATATAATAAACATCTGGAATTTGAATGGAATTATATTTCTCCAGTGTGTACACCACTGGAAGTAGAATCTGATTCTGAAGAAAATTCTTCAGATTCTCCCCCTGAATTGTTATATGTTTCTGAAACTATAGCCGGAATGAAGGTCTTGTTTCAGTGGAAACAGAATGAAATTCCAGTATCCCAGAAAATATATGATTTGTTACAGCTGGATTTTCATGAGCCTGCAGCTGTTCCCCATGTCTTAACAGCATTATAGTATGTTTTCTTGCCAGCCTGCTGTATGATTGGCAGACAAACGCCTGCTTACAAATGTTTGATATATTATGTAATATTCCTCAGACCCACAAATTTCTATTTTCATATTCCATATAAGACCCTGCAGCTATTTTTGTGGCAAAACCATCTTTTGCCAAACATCTTGTGAATGCTAATCTTGTACCTTCTGACAAAGATTGAAAAGGTTTTTCATAGATTTGAGAAGAAGTTATGTATTTTGTGTTTCTTCTACTTTAAACTTCAGAATTCTGAATTCTTCAAAGGTTAAATTATCCCTGAATTATTATATAGCCTATACTTAGTCAAGTAACCAAACAATCTTTGAAGTGTTCTTATGATTCTGCTGATGCTATATCCAGATCAGCTGTTACTAGATGAGAAATGAGAAGGTTTGCTTGTCTATATTCACAAAATTTCCTAGATAGAGGTGTATTGTTGGATCCTCCTTCTGCTGAGACCCTTAAAAGATATGATGAAAGTAATTCAGGGGGTCACTCACATTTTTCAACCTTCCTTGCCAAAGTTTAATAGGAACTTTCCTTACAGTTCAGGATCCTTTTGTAGGAAACAGAACAGACAGTCTCATCAGGGTTGTGGCAAGGTTCAGGCAAACAGAATTTCAAAAAGTAATGTCAAGAAGGCTTAGAAGAGAAGAGGGAAGCCTCCCAGAGCCAAGGACAATCTAAAAAGGCAGACTGACTATATCTCCCTTTACATGGTTCCTCCTTCCCACCTTGGCATCCCAAACTCTGCTTCTTCATTTTTCTTAATGGTGATGAGTTGCTCCTGAAAATCATTCAAAAAGGCTAAAATTGGTAGTGGGAGTCCCTTCATCCTTTTCAGATGATTCCTCCACTGTGCTATCTTTAGGGGTCATAGAACCAGTTCTAGAAGAACAAATAGAGAAAGGATTTTATTCAAGAATCTTTCTGGTGCCCTATAAAGAAGGAACTTAGAAACCAATTGTAGGCCTTTCACATCAAAGTCCCAAAGTTCAAGATATTTCCCTGCATTCTCTTTTACCTCTTACCTCCCGGTTGTTTTGGTAACTTTCGATTTAAATGATGCCTATATTCACACCACAGTTCTTAAAAACATTGTACAGATTTTCATTGTGTGGCTTACATTTTCAGTTCTCTGTCTTACAATTTGGGATATATACATCATACATCACTTAAGATGTATGCAAAATGCCTGGCACCAGTAATAGGTGGCAAGGCGTTCACATTTTTCCATATTTAGATGATTTTCTTGTATTTGCAGACTCATTTTCAAAATGTCAAGAATCTCTTGCTTGGGTAAAGGATCTTATCCTTCGTCTGGGGTTCTAGGTGAAGACAGAAATGTTTTGTCAAGCCTTCTCTCAGGATACTGTTTCTGGGATGCCTTCTGAATACATCCCTCATAAGGACGTTTCTTCTTCAGGGCAAAGTAGACCTTTACAAGTAATAGTTTCTGATTTTCTCCAACCAGTCTTTGGCTCTGAATATCTCTGGATTTTGGGTTTCATGGCGTCTGCAATTCTCATGATTTCTCTTGCCAAATTTCAGATGAGGAAGATTCAGTGGTTCCTCGTATCTTTTTGGGCCCATCACCAGCACCTGATAGCTTTTCGCATTCCAGTTTTGGAGCTGTCAAAATGGAGTTACTTTGATGGGTGGACCAGTCATTTTTCAACCCAAGTTTCCTGTTCTCCCTTCCGACTCCTACTTAGTCAGTAACCACGGATGCATCAGACTTTGCTTGGTGAGCTGTTTTCAAATAGATAAAAATTTGTCTGTAGAACAAGCAGGATGGACTAAAACACACAAATGTCAAAGAAATGATGGCAGTATTAAATGCTCTGAAATCTCTAACCCATCTTTGGCCTTTGGACTCCATGCCCTCTGATATAATCACAGACAGCACCACTGTGATATGATAAGTAAACAAGGGAGAGAACCATATCATAGCCCCTTTTGTAGACCATTTTTGGTAACCTGAGACTTAGAAACTCATCACATTATATTCATTCAGAACAAAATATTATTACAGACAAGCTGAACAGCACGAAGACAAACCTTCCACAAATGGAAACTGAACCTGAGGGTCTTCCAAAAACTGATTCAAATGTGGTAAATACCTCAAATAGATAGTTTTCTCTGCATTCACAACAGACAGTTAAAGATGTTTTGCTTCAGGATTCTTTTCATGTATGCCTGGAAGTCAGATGCCTTCTCATTCCCATGGATGAGAATGTTCCTGTATGCCTTTCTACTCCTACTCATGGTCAATATGAAGATTGAGAAGGACTTCCTAAAGGTAACTGTAGTGACTCCTTTTTGACCTAATCAGTGGTAGATGTTTAACAATAAATCACTGTTGAAGTTGCCTAAGCTGTTTGGGTTATACCCAGCCAAGGATATGACCAGTGGACAGCTTTCAATGCTTCTGGGCACCTTTCATATGACTGAACTGGTCAGGTTTGGCCAGAGCCACATAAAATGAGCAGTTTTAGCAGGGAAGGTATCATAGCTTTCTTGCCACTGAATTGCACTCCCTCTACAGGCTTCTTGGAACTCATGGTCAACTAGCAGTTGTTCTTGGCCAGGCAAATAAGCACACTTCTGGAGAAACCTTCCACTTAATTACTTTTCTGAAGAAAAAATGCATTTTATTGTCAAAAAGTATACCTTGTAGAAGAAAATGTGTTTATTTTGAACTGTCATGTCCATTGCAGATTTTTACTTAGTGAATGCTCTTGTAAAACAAAAAATGCGTGTAAAGTTGTTTTTCATTATTTTTTCTACTGTTTTATGTAGAATATTAAATTGAAGGGCAGGATATTGTATTTTTGAGAACTACCACTGTAGTTTTTACATTGAAACCTGACTTCTTTAAGTGATTTACAGACTTATCACTCATCAAGGCTTCACTATCCAGATTTCAGGTTTCTTTCCTATACTTAACCATAGAACACTCTTCTCAGTTATCCCTTATCCCATCTGAAAGAAAAACCTTTCTAGAAGAGTTTGAGTGGCAGGCCGTCTCCTTCAATTTCTCAGCCTCTGATGGGTAACTTGGTTATGGCCAAAGCTGGTTTCTCTGACCGCGCATTATGGTCTCTCAGCCCTTCTGGTGTAGCTCCTCAAGAAGCCACTAAGGATTCAGAGTAAGACACATCCACTGTGGCTGTAGGATTATACTTTTGTGACAAGGGAGCGCCACTTTTGTTGGTCGTGTGGAAAGGAACAGATGAAGTCTTATCACATAGCCAGGCTAAGGTACCTGATTCCTGGGTAAGTGTCCCTGACATGGGTCTATATTTTGCCAGGGGATCTCCCAGGAAAAGAAGAAAAAATTTAAGAATGTTTTTTCTCCTTTTCTTATTTATGGGCAAGGGAAGACTTGCTGGGATTTGCCAAAGGATTACCCTCTGCTTTTAATGGATTAAATCCTGTTTCTTCACTGATTCCCAATAGAAAAAAATAAAGAAAAAGAATTCCCCATCATTCTGATACTGATTCACATTCATGGGAAGAGGCTATAGTAGGGAAGTGTTTTCCTTCAGAGAATTATCTTCAAACTGAAGATTCTGATTCTGAGAAAAGTTATCCTTTTTGAAACTACTGCCAAACATATTGTGAATGCTCACTGGCAAGGCTTGGAAATTTTTTGATAGTGTTGGGAAGAAAGTTTTTTCTTCTGTTATGCCAGGCTTACATGTTAAAATGCTTATCAGCATCTTTTGAGAACATGAGAAAATTGACTGTTAACCTTCCTTCAGAGTTTAAGCCTTCATTAAATTTCTTAATTATGCCTGCTTCTCAGGTAACCAAAATTTTCATAAAATGCTCACAAGAGTCTGCTAATGCTGTACGTAGAGCAACTGCTGTGGATTAAGTTATGAGAACATTTGCTTGGTTATATTCTCAAAACTTACTAGAAGATGTTAAAGCTGGGATTTTAAATTCACCTCTTGACAAATATGTTCTGGTTAGCCTTTCTGCTACTGAGGTCTTAAAAAGATTTGATGAAAGAGGGGAAATTGATTCAGGGGGTTGCCCAAATCATTCAGCCTTCCTTTTCAAAGTTTAGTAAAAACTTTTCTCCTTATTCAGGAGTCTTTTTAAAGAAACAAAAATAGTCTCTGCAAGGTTTAGCCAAAAGATTTTCAAAAAGCAGTGGCAAGAAAGCTGTATGAAGAAAGGAGGAGCCTTCCAGAAACAAGGTCAGTACAGAAAGTCAGGATGACTATTTGTCCAGTCAAGTTTTTCCTCCGTTCCAACCTGGCAGTCCTCTTACATCTTTCCCACAGTCACCAGATTATCTCAGGCAGGTAGCATCTGAGAATAACAGAAGAGGGTACAGATGACAGTGGGAATCCCTTCCTCCATTTCAGGGAATTCCTCCTCATCCTGAAAAACAGACATCCCTGTTTCCTGCAGTTCTGGAGCTCATGTTGTCTTAGGGTGTCATAGATAGTGCCCTCAAACCAGGTAGAGACAGGATTTTATTAAAGGATTTGTCTGGTGCCAAAGAAAGAGGGAAACTTGTGGGATCAATCCTAAAACTTTCCTTTCTCAGTCTCTGTCAAGGTTCCAAAGTTCAAAATTCCAAGCCTAGTTATCCCTCAGTTTCATGGAAACATTAGACTTAAAATATTCTCACCATCAGTACTAGTTTGGAAACAATTCAGATATTTCTTAGCATTGTCTGTATCTGGCTTATATTACTAGTTCCCTGTCTTACCCTTTGGCCTGTCCACTGCTCCACAGGATCATAGGAGATTACTAGGCTAATGGCTCTGGGTCACTTACAAGCCTAGCCAATGTTTTCCCCAAAAAAGAAACCCCAATCATCACCTGTCGCCCCTGTCAGTGAGGGACACAGGTGAAACCCCTTTGACAAATTTGTGGTTACCCATCCACTCATCAAAGTTGCGCTTGAAGAGGGTCAGCAGCATACTTTGTTTGACATGTATTGAGAATCTATTCCAGAGATGGGTCAGCCTCTGGGAGACAAACCTGTCTCTCCAGCAGGTTTTGTTAATGTCACATATTAGATTTAAGCCTTTTGATTGGGTACTACATGAGGAGTTAGATTTGCGGAGGTGGACCATCTCTAGTAGAGCAGGGTCTGAGATTGTCTTGTAGGCGAGACACAGATCACCTCTGAGCAATCTGTATGATATAGACTAGAGTGATAGTGATTTGAGCCTGTCCACATAGGACAGGTGTTGGAGGCTATGGATTCTCTTTGGGAGGTATTTCTGTGGTCTTTCCAGTTTGTGCAGGTGTTTGGAGAGGTACATATCAAATGGGGCATTGTACTCAATTATTGGCTTAATGAGGGAGGAACACAGAGAGGTAATAATCTCCTTTTATCTGGATGCAATCCATTTACTTGTGAGATGAATCAAGTAAAAGGCTTTTCTGACCACTGCTACTACATGATGATTAAATGTGAGATTGTTGTCAACTTGTGTACCCAGGTCTCTCACCACAGGTTGTGTGGTAATCAGCAGGGGCTGTGTTTTTACCGAATGGTATGATAATACATTTTTTTTTTGCATGTAACTTAAGGCCATTACTTTGGCACCAGTCATTTCCTGTGGCGAGACCCTCTTGAAGTATGTTAGCATCATTTGGGAATTCAGTGACAGCATCCAGATGTACAGTCATCAGCACACTTGGTCAGCCACAGGCCTTTTGTCTTTGCCTGGACCTCTGAAAAGTAGATGCCAAACAATAGGGGTCCCAGGACAGATCCCTGGGGGACACCACTAGTGACAGGTCTGCTGTCGGAGGTGGTGGCACCTATTTTGACCTTGTGAGTCCTATCATTCAGCCAGTTGTCCACCCACCTGATGAGATAGGGATTTAAGCCAAGTTGTGTTAGCTTTTCGATGATGCCTGAGTGGGGGATTGTGTCAGAGGCATTGGCCAAGTCATGGTAAGCTATATGTACTGACTTTCCCTCATCCAGTACCCTGGTGACAGTCTCAAAAAAGTCAACCAGGTTCAGCAGGCAAGATCTGCCCTTGACGAAGCTGAACTGGGTGGGGTCAAGTGCTTGGAGATTGCCTGTGTCCTTGTTTATGAGGTCCATAATAGTACGCTCCATGGCCTTACAGATCAGACTTGTCAAGCTAATGGGGCGATAGTTTCCAGGGTCAGTAGTGGCACCATCTTTGTGCAAAGGGATGACAACGGCAGCTCTCCACTCTGCTGGAATGACGCCTGTACTTAGACTATGGTTGAATAGAGTGCTCAATGGCGAGGCTAGTTCTTGCTGGAAATGTTGCAGAATACAGCCTGGGATACTATCAAGTCCCATGGAAGCTGTGTTCTTTGCCTTGGATAGGACCTTTAACACTTGATCTATGAAGATGTGAGGTGCGGGGTAAGTATTGGGGATGTCAAACGAGCCTTTGGGGGAGACGGGTGAAGTTTGCGGTAAACCTATCTGCTAACAGGTTGGCTAAGTCAATAGAATTAGTGTAAGTGGTACTGTTAAGAACTAATTTGGAACAAACTTGGGCTTTGCCGTGGAGGTTTCTGACGTAACTGAAAAAGGCTTTGTGGTTAGCCTTTGTTTCAGATGCTAGATTTGATTAATAATTGGCTTTGGAAGTTTTCACTAGTGATCTAATTTGCTTGTTGAGGCTAAGGAGGGAGTTTTTCCAATTGGGAATTTGTGCCATTTTACCCTTGTACAACAGTTTCTTCCTTTTGTTGTAAAGCTTGTTGATAGACAATATCCACCACATAGGTTTGTGTTTCCTTGAGGAGCAGATTTTAGTTCTGGTGGGTATGGCTGAGTCCATGCAGTTGTACAGGTGCTTTTATACTGCACTGGTATACTGTTCAGCATCAGATGTATTTATAAAGTGTCTAGCTCTAGTATGGCTTACTACAAAGAAGGTATTCACATCTTTCAATGTTTGGATGATTGTATTTGCAGGCATTTTTTTCCAGTTGTCTAGATTATTTGACATGTATCAGAAACTCCTGCTTAGTCTGGAGTTTCAGCGGAACCTACAGAAACCATCCCTTATCCCTTTCTAAAGAATTTTTTTCTTGGGATTCTTTCTGGATTCTTCCCTAGGAAGGGTTTTTTCCCCTTTGGATAAAGTGGAACTGTATATAGAACTTTTCCTAGACTTTTCCCACAAGTTTCTGATATGTACCAGGGAATTTCTCAAGATTTTGGGTTTCATGGCTTCCAGGATTATCATAATTCCCTTGGCAAGATTTCAGAAGAGAAAAATTCAATGTTACTTCATCAGTTTTGCCTCAGCATCATCACCTTTTATCTTTTCAGAGCCCATTGTTGGGATTTCTCAGTGAGGAGGTGTGGTGGTGGGTAAGCCAGTTCTCTCTCAGCCCAGATCTCCCTTCTCTGTTTCACCTTCCTTTCAGACGATCACAGCAGAGGCCTTAGACATAGTTTGAGGGCTATTTCAAAAGGGGTGAAAGTGCAAGTCCTGTGGAACAAGCAGGACAGACAAAAGCACATAAATGCCTATTAAATGCTGGCAGTTATCAGTGTTTTAAATCATCTCTGGTACCCAGGGCTGCTACAGGTTATCAGAGACAGCACCACAGTGATGTATACTTGACATGATGGCATGGGAGGTAGCAGCTCATTTCATTCTGACTCTTCAGGCATCGTATATTCCATTTGAGCAAATCTTTGTAGCAGACAAGCTAAGCAGTACAAGGACAGACCCTCATGAACAGAAACTACACCTTGATGTCTTCCTGGTATTGATCTAGCTGTGGAGAACACAAACAGATTTGTTTTTTTGATTCCTTTGAAAACAAACAATTAAAGAAGTACTGCTCCACTATTTCTGCAAATCGGCCTGAAAGACAGATGGCCATGTCTTTCCCATGGACAGCAATATTCCTGTATGCTTTTTCACCCTTTCCACTAATACCCAGCTTTCTTGTAAAGATCCAGAAGGACTGTCCAGTGATAGTGGTGGTGACTCCCTTTTAACCCAGGCAGCAGTGTTCCTCCTGTCTTTTTTAAATGGCCAAGGGAAATTGCCACATGCTTCCACACGGAACGGATTTACTCACACAAAACAAGGGTTGCACGATACATCCCAGCTTGAAAATACTTCATTTGACTACCTGGATGTTGGAGTTTTGACACCTCTTGCTGTATAATACTAGTTCAGTTGCTTATTTGTGCTTTTCTTGAAATTAATAGTCTTTTCCTTCCATTTTCTCTAGTACAACATAATTTCTCAGGTTTTCTCTGTGCACTCTCTCTTCTAACTTTTTTTTTTTTTGAAACTGCTCTTCTTGAGTACCGTCATACTCAGCCAGCCTTTTCTTCATTTCAGTGTCTGATTTTTGCAGTTTTATCACTTCATCTTAATAGCTAGTTAAAGCAGGGTTGCCACCTTTTAACAAGGGCAAAGTGGGACATGGGGGTGTGGTCAACAGGATAGGGGTGTGGCCAACATGACACTGGCCACACCCCCACCACGACATCACCAGAGTTGTTAAAGGAGATGCAGTATTAGTTATGGATGCAACATTGTGACATTACAGCATACTGAAAACTCAAACCATTTAAATGAAGTGAACTATTACTGCACACACACTAATCAGTTGTAACAATAAACTTTAAAGGAATTAAAAACACACTACTCATTAAACAGACACTTGTTTATTTAAAAAGTAAAATTCATAAACCATCCATTGCTATTCAGAAAGAAAACTTAAAAAATCTACATACCACATACAAGCCAAGTATAAAATTAAGACTGTCAATTAAAGCTAAAGCAAAGAACACAAAACTACATACCCTAGTACAAATTAATGCTAAACAAAGAAAAACACAAAATTACGTACAATAAATCACTTTTTTTTTAAAGTGTATTTTGAATTTGATTTTATGGCTTGAAGAAGGGCCTGATTTGAAATAATATTTGAGTAAAAGTCACAACATTTCATCTGGTAATTTACACTCATCATTAGTTCAGCTTTTAACAAGTCCACACTACATCGTTTTAGCACATCTGTCCATTTACCTTTCACCAGTGAAAAACTCTTTCTGCAAATGCGTTTGAGGGTGGTATAGATAAAACCCTAGCAATTACCGGATAGAGTGTAGTCAGTTCAGGCCCTTCTTTGAAAAGCTTCAGCCACTTCTCTCCTGGGGTCAAGCTTGTGTTACATAACTGTTCGAGAGGGCCTAATTGCCAAGTAGTCCCTAAAAGATAATCTTCATCTACATCCTGCAGACTCAGGGCAGTGGTCACATTCAGCAAGTCACTGAAGGCAAAGGGCTCATTTAAAGATAATTTAGATAGTGTAAACAAGTAGTTGCTTTCAGTATAATCAAACCACTGCTCCAGGTATTTCACTGCTGTCTCCAAGAAAACAATAAAGTCTCTTTTCAGTTTGTTAGCAGAAGTGCTGTCTAATGTGCTCATAAGTGCCCTAAGTTTCCCTCCAAAGAAAGCACCTTCAGCTCTTGCCTGCAGTTTTGCTTCAGAGAGACCATTACACAAAAAGTTTCCATGGCAGTAAGTGCTGATTTTTCTAATGTACTTATATGTTCATTAAAATCAACAAGAACAGCACAGAGAAAGTGCAGATAGTACTGGGGCAGTGTAGGCAATTCATTCTCACCATGCTCGTTACCTGAAAAGTACGACCATATCTGCCGGGGGGTCTCCTCTTCTCCCTGAGAGAGGAAATAGGACTGGAGCACTGGGAGATTTTTCACTACTCTTTCAATGGCTGGGAGTAGTGACAGCCACCTTGTTGGCACATGTCTTAACAGACTCTCAAATTCCATGCCACAAAACTCAAAGAAGTCTTTCAAGTCTCTGGTCCTTGTGGCAGAACCAGAAAAGTGGCTGAAAAGTCTCATTACAAATGCTTCCACATCGTATGGTAGTTGTGCTGCATCTTTTTTGGCTGCATTGTGAATTATATGGGCAAGACAGTTAGCTTTCTGGAGTGATGGGCACTTTTGTTTTAATCTGGTATACACACCAGATTTCTTCCCATAGTTCACACTGGCATATCAGCCCCATAAGCTGAAATATGGTTCCAGGGCAAGGAATGCCTTTCCATAATGTTGGAAATTTGCTGTGAAATAGCCTGTGCCGATTCATCAGGGTCTTCATAGAAGTCCAAAAGGCCATTCACCACCCCTTCTTCTTTAGAAAAATACCTCACAACAAGGGGAAATAATTTTATGTTCCCCTTGTTGGAAGCATCTGATGAAATTGCAAATGAAGTACCTGGTTTTTGAAGGTCATGCAGGAGGCATTCCAATGAGTGTGGCCCCAAAACATTTTCAACTATGGCTTCAGCCTTGGTTCTGCCACAAGATAGTTTCTTTGCAGTGTCTGAGTCACTGTACAACTGGCTGGCCAACTTTACTGCACAGTCCAAGCTGTTATATGAAATATTGTGCTTAACAGCATGGAAAACCTCAGAGGCTTCTGCTGCAATGATTCTAAGTTCTGGTCCCTCAAGGTTTGCATTCCTTGCCCACTTTGTCATCAGGTGAGTGGATTTAGCTTGAAGAATGGCAGTCTTATGTTGTTCAGTTGCCTCATGTCATGCGACATCATTTCTTCCACCGTGGGTCACTAGAAATTCTCTCTTGCAGTACCTGCAGAATGCTTTGACATCAGTGCATCTCTCGATCCAGTCAAATTCTGTTTTCCAAACGTCCTGCCACTTGCACATTCTCTTGCTGCTGGTTGACTGTGATGAAGCTGATGCTCTCTTCATGCTTGAATCTGTACTTACCTGATATGCAACATATTGACCAACACTGTTAGTAGGGTTCAGTAACATATTGCTGCACAGCACAAATGAACTGGCTTAATTGGCACAAAAAAACTGGCTCGAAAAACATTGGCATGCGAAAGAACTGGCTCGAAAAACATTGGCATGCGAAAGAACTGGCTCGAAAAACATTGGCATGTGAAAGAACTGGCTCGAAAAACATTGGCATGTGAAAGAACTGGCTCGAAAAACATTGGCATGCGAAAGAACTGGCTCGAAAAACATTGGCATGCGAAAGAACTGGCTCGAAAAACATTGGCACATGAACTGTCTTGAAAAACATTGGCACATGAAAGAGCTGGCTTGAAAAACATTGGCATGTGAAAGAACTGTCTCGAAAAACATTGGCATGTGAAACTGGCTTGAAAAACATTGGCATGTGAAAGAACTGGCTCGAAAAACATTGGCATGCGAAAGAACTGGCTCGAAAAACATTGGCATGCGAAACTGGCTCGAAAAACATTGGCACATGAACTGTCTTGAAAAACATTGGCACATGAAAGAGCTGGCTTGAAAAACATTGGCATGTGAAAGAACTGGCTCGAAAAACATTGGCATGTGAAAGAACTGGCTCAAAAAACATTGGCATGCGAAACTGGCTTGAAAAACATTGGCACACGAACTGTCTTGAAAAACATTGGCACATGAAAGAACTGGCTTGAAAAACATTGGCACGCGAAAGAACTGGCTCGAAAAACATTGGCATGTGAAAGAACTGGCTTGAAAAACATTGGCATGTGAAAGAACTGGCTCGAAAAACATTGGCATGCGAAAGAACTGGCTCGAAAAACATTGGCATGCGAAAGAACTGGCTCAAAAAAACATTGGCACACAAAGAACTGTCTCGAAAAACATTGGCATGTGAAAGAACTGGCTCGAAAAACATTGGCATGTGAAAGAAATGGCTAGAAAAACATTGGCATGTGAAAGAACTGGCTAGAAAAACATTGGCATGCGAAATAGAGGAATGGAGCAAAAAAGAGTTTACAGTTTGAAAAAGGTCAAATAGTAAATGAGGTAATGTAGGGGGCATTTTGGCCATTGAAGACTAACATTAACACAGCTTGTAGAAAATGAAATGCATTATTTTTACCACTGAACATGCCCACCACACCCCACAAGACAAAAAAGTTAACCATATTCACTGAACCTAAAAACAGTAAAATGAATGAGAATGCACAGTGGATACCATAGACCTAATTTAGCTTTTGACCACAGCAGTTAAGAAATGTATGGCACTAATTTACACAGCGCAATGATCTATTAATAAACATGCCCAACAGCAGCACTGGTCATAATCTGATTATAATGAAAACAGTAAATAAGTATGTTGAAGACATCACTAAAACACAAAATAAAAACTTTGCTACTTAGACGCAAACTACCCTGTAACATGGTTTAGCACAATCTGAAATACATTGCATTAACTTCAGAGCATCCATCCACAAAAAAAAAAATAAATGGGAAAAAAGTCCAAACATTTTAACTTTTAAAAATACTTCTTGCAAGAGAAGTAACAAACTACAATGTACAGCAGACTCCATGGGCTCCTTTTACCTCAAAACATAGCAATTAATCCAGCACAGCAATGCAATAAACAGGCCCAAGTAAAAGTAACACACCCATATTCACATTACAAGCAAAACAGTACATTTTAACCTTATTAAAAATGCATATTAAATTAAATGCACACATTTACAAGTATAAATGAAAACAATCTTGAAACAGCTTTGGCAAATTGGCAACGTGTACCTACTAGAATAATAAATGAATTACATTAACTGTTAACATTCCCCCTCAAAAGGTAGACTTGTACCACAGACATGGACTTGCAGGAACAGGAAAAATTACCTAAACAGTATATCGTAACTTCCTGAAAACAGCATTATAGTGCATATTTCCATACAAAAAAAGTACAAACTATGCTCAAACAATTCCTATATGCATACAGACAATACCCAGAAAAAGCTACGACAATAGAAATGCATCACACTAAGTTTATATTTCACTGCCCCCCAACAGAAACAAACAACTTCTATACACAGTTCAGCCTTTTAAAAGTAATGCTTCCAAATCATACCCCCCAAGCATAATAACAATTACATATACATTCAGGTTTTATATCTTTAAAAACTACTACACAAAAATATCAAACTAACTACTACAGATTTAAATATTGCGTACTGCACCCACCATCTGCCTTTAAACATTAAAAAATTAAACCACAATATATTCCCATTTTAAACTAGTACAAAAGTCTCAAAATAACCACTGCACAGATTTAAATACTACATACTACATCCCCATCTACCTCTAAACATTAAAAATTTAAATAAAGCACACTATTCCCATTTTAAATAACTAAAGCCACAAAATGCAATTATCTACTTACCACTCACAGTTATTGCTGGGCTGGCTGGCTCCCTTGCTGGCTTCTTTCCTGGCTGGCTGGGCTGGCTCCCTTGCTGGCTGGGCTGACTGGCCTGGCTCCCTTGCTGGCTGGGCTGGCTGGCTCCCTTGCTGGCTGGGCTGGCTCCCTTGCTGGCTGGGCTGGCTCCCTGGCTGGCTGGGCTGGCTCCCTGGCTGGCTGGCTGGGCTGGCTTCAATGCTGGCTTCAATGCTGGCGAAAAAAATCAGATCTTTTGTCGCAGCTGCTATAGAGCTTAGTGCTCTACAGCTGCGACCTTTATGGGGCTCTTCACAAGAAGTTCCCGCCCCCTACAATAGCTGCAGCCAATTACTGTGCTGCATTACCACCCGGACCTAGCAGAGAATCCCTCTAACTGCAGGTCCGGGTGGTGACGTTGCCGCATTGCCGTGGAAAAACCGGAAGTATTTTCGGCTTTTCTGCGGCAATTTTAAAATGCGAAGCGCTGCAAGCGCAAAGGGGAAAAAACGGGACTTTTAAAGTCCCACGCTTGGTGAGCGCGGGAAGCGGGATGAGAGCACTCAAACCGTGAGTGTCCCGCTGACAACGGGACGGGTGGCAACCATAAGTTAAAGCTTATTCTGTTTTTCCAGCCTTTTGTTACTTGAGTTGATATAGTCCTTCAATGTTTCATTTATTTTAATCACCTATGAATATATTTGATTTACTTTTTTTCCTGTAAATAACTGGAAGCCATCTTTTGTGCCAGAACTGATGCTTGATCAGCTTTTTGCTGAACAGCTGCAGGATTCTTAGCAGACAGTATTTTCTCTTCACCTTTTCTTGTTGAATTTCTTTCAGGTTGTCTAAATTTCTTCTTTGCTGGCATCCAGGCAATGTACTTACCAGCTGGTAACTGAATTTTGCCCATAATGAAAATTTCACTGGCTCCCTTTTTTCAGTTTCTGTTTTCACACTGGAAGAGCTGAGATTCAAAGAAAACTTTATTGTCATTTAGGAAACACAAGTGCAACCTAAATTAAATGTTTGGTATCAGCTCGACATCAGAGTACAGAGGCAAATTAAGTATAAAAAGAATAAGACATGACGTATACACAACTATTCTAATGATAGTACACATACAAAATACTCCTTATAACATATTTTTAGTCAGGTAATACTACCCATACATATAAGCCTAAACATATAAACAAATAGTACTGTACACAGAAAAAAGAAAAGGCAGTTTGTTAATTTTGCACATGAGGAATTATTGCAATTGCACTTTTAAGAGAAAGATATTGCACTTCTGTAAGAATATATTAACTATAGTGAATTAAATAATGTATCACTTTCAGTGAAATATTACTAGTGAGATCACATTTGGAGGTAGGAGCCGTCCAAGTTGATGTCAGAGTTTGATCCTTATTACTGTTGGATAGAAGCTGTTCAACAGCCTGGTGCTGTGGTACCTCTTGCCAGATGAAAGTCTAGCAAACCAGTCAAATGCTGGATGTGATGTGTCTCTTAGTATTTTGTATGCCCTCTTTATGCTTCTTGTTGTAAAAAGTTTCTGTACCACACAGTAAAGTTTCAGGTGAGAATACTTTCAATAGCTTCTTTATAGAAAGTGGAGAGAGCATTCAGAGGAAGCTTTGCTCTTTTGAGCATTCTCAAGAAATGCAGGCGTTGGTGAGCTTTATTAATTATCTGGCCTGTTTTCACGGACCAAGAGAGGTTGTCTGAGTTGTGTACCCCCAGGAACTTTGTACTTTTCTCTACCACCTCACCGTTGATCTCAAGTGGCGAGTGAATGGCTGACCATTTTCTGACGTTGATGATGATTTCTTTAGTTTTGTTGACATTCAGATCCAAGTTGTTATTTTTGCACTATTTGATCAGAGAGTTGACTTTGTTCCTGTATTCCCTCTTGTCATCATCCCTTATGAGACCCACTGCAGTGGTATCGTCTGCAAATTTGATGATATGGTTATTGGGAAATTTCGCAGAGCAGTCATGGGTAAGGATGGTGGATAGTAGAGGAGTAAGTACACAACCTTTTTGGCACAACAGTGTTGAGTGTAATGATACCTGATGTGTTGTTACCAGCACATGTCTTCTGTGGTCCTCCAGTCAAGAAGTCCAGGATCCAGTTGCAGAGGCTCTTGTTGTTGCCTGGGTTAATTAATTTGCCTATGAGATGCATCGGAACCACTGTGTTGAATGCTGAGCTAAAGTCAATAAACAACAGCCTGACATAGTTGTTCCTCTCTTCAAAATGTTCCATAGAGAGGTGCAGGGCCGTGGAAATGGCATCCACAGTGGATCTGTTTGGCCGATAGCCAAACAGTAGAGGGTTGAAGGTCAGTTGTAGAGCTTCTGACAGATGCTTTTTTACTATCCTTTCAAAACATTTCATGAAATTTGACGTTAGTGCCACCAGTCTGTAGTTATTTAAGCAAGTAGAATTGGCTTTTTTTGGGCAGTGGGATTATATTAGTTACTTTGAAACATGCTGGCACACTTTCAAGAGCCAGGGAGGTTTTGAAAATATCTATAAGGATTAGGTATAGTTGATCTGTGCATTCTCTTAATACTTTGCCCAAAATGTTATCAGGGTCTGCAGCCTTCCTGGGGTTTACTTTCTTAAGTTGGCTTCTCACTTCTCCAGGGTTAAGTTTGAGTGCTGTCTCATTCTGACTAGTGGGTAGCTTTGTAGCCTCCAGGTGGTTGTTCTCCTCAAGTCTACCATAGAATGAGTTCAGCCTGTCTGAAATTCCATGCTGTCAGCACATCGGACTGACTTGGTCTTGTAGTCAATTAGCTGCTGAATGCCTTGCCAGAGGCTCCTGGTATCCCTCATGTCCTCAAAGCAGCTTTGTACCTTTCTTCCATACTCCTTCTTGGCTTCTTTGATGCCCCTTTTTAGGTTAGCTCTTGCTTCACTAAGACCCACCTTGTCCTTCGTCCTGAATTTCTCATTTCTTCCCTCAGAAGCGTATACACTCTGCTGGTTAGCCAAGATTTTTGATTGGCTGTGATTGTAATCTTCTTGATTGTAGATACATCCTCCATGCATTTTGAAATATAAGCCATTGTAGTGTCTGCATATTCGTCTATGTTCCCATGCTGATTGAAAGTGTCCGCTTCTCTGAAAACGTCCCAGCAGGTATTGTCAAAACCTAGTGAAGATATAGATGCCTCATTCTAGTATTGGTGAAGATACTAGGCTTGCAGATCTACAGGAGGTCCCCTTCATTCCAGACACTGATCAGTTTCTCAGTGGGTTTTTCCTCTGAAGAGCAGAGGTTTGTAAGCAGGTATTAATCTTATTGAAATATGATCAGAACTAACCCACGTTTGGCTGCTGCACTGCCTTGTATGCTCCCTTTATGTTGGTGTAAACCTTATCAAGGGTATTTGCTCCCCTTGTAGGATAGTCCACAAATTGATGGTAGAGGTGTAGCACCTGTCTGAAATCCTTTTTTATTGAAGTCCACAGCTATCACATATTCACAGTCAGGATTTTTACTTTGCAGCTCACATATAGAATTGTGCAGTATGCTAAGTGCCTCAGCGGTATTAGCACTAGGTGGTATATACACAGCTGTTACATAGATTCCATTAAACTCTTTAGGTACATAGAAACTTCTGCATTTCTCCGTCAACTGAATGCAACCCCCAGTCAGTAGAGTATCTAGGGCACGGCAAAAGACTCAGCTGCCTCGAGTGCAAAGTGTTGGAGGGTGCGATCAACCCATTCCAGTGACTCTTTAATACAGTAATAGCTTTTAAAGCCGGTGTTGCATTTGCAGTCAAACCTCAGTGTTGTAGCGCTCCTGTAGCAACTACAAAATAAATATTAAAAAAGTAGACAACTGCTTTTATCATACTGCATAGAAAACATAACACTACAAAATGAAAATATAATCTTGGGCTTTTGAACTTGGGTTGATAAATCCCTCTCTTTTGACTGTCGTGTGACAGTGGTTGTCAGGGAATCCTTTTATTTAGCTCAGATAATTGTCAAAGGAATTTCATCAGGGTCTAAAGAAGTAGTAAATGTTTCATACTCAGCATTGATGGCACCAGTTAATGAGTACAGCTCTCCCTTTAAGATGTATCTCACTAAACATATCAAACAGAAAGACAGTTCCAAACCAAAAGGTCACAGGCCTAAAGTTTCTGAGCCATCAAGAGAGATTGGAATTGCTTTTACTTTATTCAGTGTCTTATAGACTATGTGGGGAGATCCCTGTTTTGGTTAACTATTTTGTTAGAGACCCAGTTATCTCGGACCTCCTGTAGATCTGCAAGCCCAGTATCTGCCAATACTAGAATGAGGCATCTGTATCTTCACTAGCAGATAAGTAAAACACAATAGAGAGACAAACTCTGGGATTTACTGGTATGGTCCTCCTGGAGAAAGGAGGTGTGGCCTAAGTAGGGATACCTACAAGGTACAAATGGTCATAAGGCTCAATAGCCTTGGAGTATCTATGAATGTATGAGTTTAGAATTTATTTATTTATTTATTAACATTTGTTTACAGGGATAGTCCACTGAGGGCTAGTATGAGCCCATTTTTAGTGGAGGCCCGGGGAGAAAATATCCACTGTAAACATGTACATAAAGAAATATATAGCAATTACATAAAGCAAATGTATAACAAAATAAAGAGGAAATGTCAAATTGTTACACTTTAGGTTACAGCATGATATGAGAAGGATAATGAAAAGGCCAGGATTATATAAACTACTGACAAAGAAGAGCTATTGTTATAACAGGAGAGTTTGTGGGATAGTGATTAAGAAGAGCATTATGGTGAAAAGGTGGAATGGGTATTAGAGTATATTCAGGAAGTAGAGAAAGGATTTAAGGGCTGGGGGCCTGATGCATGGACAGTTCCAGGATGAGGAGAGGTTCACATGTAAAGCAGTTTGGAAGGATGATAAATTTTGATTTGTTCTAATTGTTAATGGAAGAGCATTCCAGGCTATAGCTGCAGTATAGGAGTATAGAAGCTCAACAGACAACTGCACAACTGACCCTGGGAACTACCGACCAATAAGCCTGACCAGTCTGATCTGTAAGGCTATGGAGTGAATCATTATGGAACTCATAAATGGAGAGATTGGGAACCTCCAGTCGCTGGACCCCACACAGTTCGGCTTTGTCAAGGGCAGATCATGCCTCCTGAACCTGGTGGATTTCTTTGAGACAGTTACTCAGGCTATAGATAAGGGAAAGGAGGTACACACAGCTTACCTTGACCTTGCTAAAGCATTTGACACCATTCCCCATTCAGGTATTATTGATAAGCTCACCAGCCTGGGCATAAACCCTTACGTCACAAGATGGATCACAAACTGGCTCTCAGACAGATCCCATAAAGTAAGAGTAGCGGGATCTATGTCTGAATCCAGACCAGTAACAAGTGGTGTGCCTCAGGGCTCTGTCCTGGGGCCCCTCCTGTTTGGCATATACTTCTCAGAAGTACAGGCAAGCATGGAAGGGCTGTGGCTGACTTAAGTTTGCGGACGACTGCAAACTGGGTGCTATAATAGAGTCTCCGGCCGACATGGAGATCCTCCAGAAGGGCCTAAATGAGACTGATGCATGGTATCTAAGCCATGGTCTCAAGCTAAATGCAAAAAAATGCGTAGTAATCCCCTTTGGAAAAAACAGAGTACCCGCAAACTACAACATAGGAGGTAATCCCCTGAAATCTGAAGAAGAAATAAGGGATCTAGGGACCCAAGTAGATAGTCAGCTTTCCTTTGATAACCATGTTGCCAAAGTGGTTAGAAAATCCTTCTATGTGACCCATCTGATCACGAAAGGGTTCGCATCAAGATCTAAGGATGTAATGGTGCCCCTCTACTCTTCCCTCATCAGACCCATTATTGAGTGCAATGCACCAATTGGAATGTACCTGGCTAGACATCTCCAGCAGCTGGAGAGACCACAGAGGTACCTAACCAAGAGGATTACTGGCCTCAAACAGTTGCCCTATGCAGCATGATTGAAAAAGCTAAGACTGTTCTCTTGCATACTGCTTTCTCAGAGGCGATCTCTGTCTAACGTACAGAGCCATGTCCAACCCAGAATTGTTGAACATGCTTCATCTTAGCAAAACCAAATCTACTCAAGCTACACGCTCTAAGGATATAAACCTCAACACAACAATGAATAGAACATGCTGGAGGGACAGATTCCCTTCGCAGAGACATCCCTTACTATGGAACAGGGTCCCGATCTACATAAGACAGAGCCCCTCACTATCACTCTTCAAGAGGAACCTTGATGAGTGGATGGGTAACAAAGTTCACACCGGGGATCACACCAACAGCACTACTAGATAGGGGCCAAGGGTACTAGCTGCTAGTACAAGGGTCTAGGGAACTACTAAAGGGGCGGTGAATACCTCACAACGTGGCTGGGCTAATATATGCCTTCGGGCAGATAGCCCAGTACCAACCTATGAACCTATACCAGCAGGTATTTTGGGTTTGTGGACCAGCAAAAGTTGTTGATTTTCAGATCTGAGAGATTTTTTTGGATATATAGTGGCTAAATGAGCAATGGATATCAGGTATTTCAGCATCAAAAGATTAGCCTAGTCATTTTCACTTCTACGTCCAGATTATTATTCCTGTTTAACCTTCCTTAGAGACTTGTTATTATATGTGGACTAAAAGACTGCCTGCCAATGTAAGTAACTATATATCTCATCTGAGGCATAGATATCTAAAGCGATAGGTAAACATAACCCCCCTTCCCCTAGTAGTGTATAGATCCATGTCTTGATATTAAACTTAATTTTAAAGCTATACCTATACATGGTTTCAGCATGACTGATCATCATACTTCTCAACTGCCCAGATTTTCAACTCAGTTTTAGTCTATTTCTCATAAAATTGTAGTTTTCTGACAAAAGATTGGCAAATCATTGAGGACTGAAGTCTGAAAATGATGGCAGACATTTAACTTATTGATTTCATATCATTCAGAAATTTCATACTAATGCAAAACATGTTACTCTATCAACTTTATAATTTTGAAAGAGCAATATTTCTTTGGACCTTTGTCCCCCCCATTATTTATGATTTTGTCCAGATTTCTTGCAATGTGACTGATATGTGAGGATATCAACTAGATGCAGTCAGCAGCAGAAAATCCATAATTAAAAAGTTATTTTTAAGCTCACGGTGCTGAGTCATTAATCCCAAAGGCTAGCCTAAGGGCCATTTCAATATAGTGTGGATTTTCTTAAATGGTGTAACTCATTTGCTACTTTCATTGACCCATGGGACATTACTCAGATCTTCTCATCATGGGCATAAAGTTTCATAAAGGAAATGTGAACCTCAAACACTATGATTTTACATACTTGAATAGTTGATAAATACATCTTGCCATTCATTCAATTATTCACTATTAGTAGATGAAGAGCACATTTTTGAGTCTTTGCAGAAATCCTGATGAGTCTTACAGCTACCAGATAAGAGGCTTAAATTAGCCCAATGCTGGTTAACTCTGTCAGGCTAGTGATACATCCAGCATGTGAAGTGTGACAAGCATAGCTAGACTGACTCTGCTAAATGTCTGTGAGTTGCTCTATAGTACTAATCCTGGGCTGATATTCATGACTAGGGAGAACAGAAACTGAGGTGTCCAAATGGCCAAATAGTGCCCTCCTGCTGCTAAGGAGAATACCACCCTCATGCACATGACATGTTGTGATGTAATTACGTATCTTGCAGATGTCTACAAGGTAGTCCCCAGTCTGTTAAGCTTAAAGGAAGGCAGCAATAGCTAGACTCAGGGCATGGATTTTTATGGTTACATAGCACCTCTTAGTTTTAACTGGAGCTTTCTGCAAATTAGTGCTGTGGTTCAGACTCCAAGATTTTTATTTATTTACATTTTGGTTACTGGGATATTGCACCGATCACAGTGTGACCATCAGTAATATCCTGGAAGAGTTGGCTGCACTCTAGTGCTGCAAGGGCTTAGTGTGGTAATTTGTACATTGTATCCAAAATGTAAAAATGTGAGTGATAACTTTTTAAGGCAGCTTGCAAACCTTTCTGATACTCTTGTGACCCATTTTTATGTCAGAAACTAGTGACTTGACAAATAATTTGGCTAGTGAAATGTATGGTTATGGATCATGTTTCTGCTGCATTTTTGCAAATTAGGGAAAAATACATTTGTCAATATAAATCTTTATTTGTATAGCACCAGGGGCTCACAAGGCATCGATGTTCAATCAGTGCTAAATTATACATGTCACAGAATTTTCTGCCTTTGTCAGCAACTTCCATTCTGACAGTTTCTCCCCTTTGTGGATCATACCTCCCTGCAGAGATGGCCTAGATGAATACATCCCTTCTGGGTTGGGCCCTCCCATCTCTCCTTGCCAGCACTTCAGATGCCCATCTGCTAATCAGACCCTGATCACTTGCACTGTATTTAAGGATTTAGCCCTCTGTGGCATACTGCTGGCTCAGATTATGTAATTATTCTTGATCACACACTTGTCTCACTACAATTCAGCAAGATCTCCAAACTGACTTCAAAATTTGTTCCTAGTTTCTAACAAAGATTTTCTGATTTTTGAAGGAAAAAATAGGATTTTCCCACAGTCCTGAAACTAAAATTACAACTTGTCCTTTCTGTCATAGACCCCTGTAATAATTTGTGAATGCTGAAGTCTGCAGATATGTGGATCTTTGGTATGAACTGATGTAATTCTTCTGTGATCATACTAAATTTACCAGAAATGTTCATTTTAAACTTAATTTGAGTTTGGTCTGTTTTTTCCTCATTAAGAGCAAACTAATTGAGTTAAGTTGTCAACACAACCAATCCAGCAACAAACCACTGAGAGGATATATCGACATCAACTCCATACAAAATATGGAAATAAGAATTTGGGTGGTGGGAGAAGAGACCGTTCTTAAGCGTGTTGCTACACTGGAGGGGACCAGAATTGTATGCAGCTTCTGCTGGCATTATCTGTGATGATGCACTGTAATGCTTTCTCCTCTTATTGTTACTACCAAGAGGGTACAGAGTCTCTGCTCATTAGTGTGAAAACCTGCCGAATTCAGAAGAGAAGCAGAAGTTATAGAAGCTCTATAGTTAAGAATTAATGGTAAAACATAAGCAGAAGCTAAGTAAAGTACAGTTTTCATTGTTAGTATTTATAGATAAAACAGTAAATCGGATGGTCCAATCGTCAGTTAAGAAGTCACATGTAAAGTGATGGTGTCCCTTAAGGGACTACTGTTTTTGTAGTCTTTCAAGACAAATCCATTTCCTGCCTTGGATTTGAATAGCTGCAAAAGTACTCGTGTTTATAATTTCAGCCACTCCACAAGTTTAAGATAAAGTTTGTGTCACAGAAGTTGTTTTACATGTTCATTTTCCCAGCCAAATTAGGGTGTTGCAATTGTTTCAGTTGAAAATGATCATCTTTTCACAGTAGCAAGGTTGTACGTAGAGCTGATGACTATTTTCTGCCCAAAGTGGTTTCTGACTTTTCATATTAGGAGTCCATAAATGTGCCAGTCTTTATTTCTTTGGACTTCTCTTTCACAAAGAAGAGAAGCTTCATGCTTTGGATCTGATAGGTCTCTGTATTTCCTCCTTTTCTTAAATGCTTGCCACTGTATTTCTTAATCTTTGCAATTCAAGCCCCATTGGCCAGGCGTTCAGAGTGGCCAGCTTCTTCCTCTTGGGAGTTTTCTTCACATTGTGGTATTCTGAATCACAATGTTTATATTCAAACTGAAAGAACAGTTCCAAGTTTCTGAAAGCTCTTGTCTCTTTTGACCATCATTAGGTTCAGATTCTGAAACATTTATTTTCAGATGAGATTTTAGGCTAGATGATGATAATTACTTAAAGCACGTAGGTATAACTCACTTAACTATCTTACTTTCTGAAATGTGAACAAGAGATGTAATGTGATCCTATCTCGCCTACATTCATTACTGACGGGCTCAGAGCCGAGAGTCGGCTCCGACTCGGCCACTATAACTAGCACAAAGTCTCTCATTGGCTGGGCTAACCCTGTATCCCAGGATGCATCTCGCCCAAACCCCCAGATCTCGTTTGCCGCTCCTAGAGTAACGACATGGTCTTGACTTGGCTGTGGCTAATTACCCTCTCTTTTGTTTTTGAAAGACTGTTGCTCGAGTTTTTTTACCAAAAAAAGCTATTCTAATAGCTACGTTGTCTGTTGTATCCTTTTTTGTGACTGATTGTGTTTTGTTTTTAGTTAATCCTTCTGTTTGGCGGGCTAGGCCCGTTTAAGTTAGAGGGCCTTTGCCCTATCTTGTGTCGTTAGTGTTCGGGCGTTTAAGTTAGAGCCCTTTCCTCCCTCCCTACCTTGTGTTGCTGAGTGTGCTTCATGTGATTTTTAGTTTAAATCTAATTTTTGTTGCTCTACTTGTGGATTGTGTTCCTTATGTCGGGCAAGGAACCAAAAGAACATAAGCCATCTGGCTTTAAAAAATGCGCCAAGTGTGCGTATAAGATGTCGCTGACTGATGGCCACGCCATCTGTGTATATTGTCTTGGTGCCATACACTTGCAGGAATCCTGCAGTGTGTGTCATGCCTTTTCTGCCAGGGTTTTACAGGAGAGAAAAAATAAACTTATCCTCAAGGGTTTGATTAAACCCTCCTTTGAGGAAACTTTGGCGTCTTCTCCTCCCTCTGAGAAACCCAGGTCCAAGACTAAAATGAAGTCTCCCGCTCCGACTAGTTCATCGGAGCCTCCGGAGAAAAGGTCTAAATCTACATCTCCTTCCTCGGCTCCACTGGTCTCGGAGCCGCAGGAAGTGCTGTCCAAGGCTTTGTCTCCTTCCTCGGCTCCACTGGTCTCGGAGCCACAGAAAGTATTGTCTGTTGCGGGGTCGGCTTCTTCGACTCCATGGTCGGCGCCGAAGGAGGTTGCGGTGGTTCTCGAGCCTGCTTCGGCTCCGATCCTTTTGGAGCCGTTCCCCCAGTCTTGTCTCGGTTCCGACAGAGAAGGTTTCTCGACCCCCTTCTGTCTCCTCCAAGTCCTCCAGGCTCTCGGATTCGGATGTCGATAGGGTGGTCCAGAGGCTCCTCCAGTCGCCAGTGTTATCTAAATTATTTTCGGCTCCAGCCCAGTCGGCTCCGGAGCGAGCTACTATATCGGTTCCGTTTCTTCCTCCTCCGACAACCTCTGTGTCGTCGGAGCCGGAGTCTGCCGAATCGAGTGAAGTCCCTGGGTCGGCTCCGAAACCTCCTGCTAGTCTTTCGGATCCGACATCGGCTGCAATCTTTTCCATTCCTTCTACAGGTTTCGGTACTCGGGTGTCCTCAGTCGAACCCGAGGGGGATACATCGGGGCTTAAGATTGCGGCTTGGAGTCTCCCCCTTGGTGCTTCGGCTAGGGGTACCCCAACTCCGGTCATGGTCTCGGAGGCGGGTTTTTCATTTGATTCTGGTGGACCTGCCTTCGAGGCTATGAGGAGCGTGCTGGCCAAGTCCATAGTGACTTCACCTGAATCGGCAACTCCTTCCCTAGACGCTGCGACTAGAGCTTCTGGTGCCCCCTATCTCTGAACAGCGGGGGGTACCTCCATGTGTGGTCCCCTACTTTCTGAGGGCTCTTCAGAGTCTGTGCCTGAAGAGCTTCCCAGGAAGAGTTGTGTAAGAGGAAGCACGTAGACTCCTCAGATGAGTCTGTCACCTGGGACACTGACCTCGATGATGCAGAAGGGTCCCCAAAGTTGTCCTCTGATGATGTCTCGTTCTCCGATATCCTGGAGATCTTGAGACAGCGGGGCGACTGGCCATCCAAAAACCCTTCTGAGGAGGAGTCGGTTTTCCTCAAGGCCTTCGGAGCCCAGCCTTCCACCTCCTGGGTGTCTCCACCCTTCGATGAATTATTGGATCTAATTTGTTGAAGGGTGTGGGAACACCCTGACTCTGTGGAGCCAGTTCCTAGCCGTCCCAATAAGTTCTTATCTGCGCCTCCTGGAAAATAATTTTTGACTAAGGGAGTACCTGTGGATGCTATGGGGGTGGCATCTGCCACTCATCAGGACGTGGCAGAGCTTTCTACTTCCATCCTCCTAATAAGGAGTCTAGGAGTTTGGATAGGTATGGGAAGCGTACCCTGTCTTCAGCGACCTTTACCTTGCGGTCACTGAATTACTTGTGTCATTTTACGCGGCTCCAAAGGGATCTCATAAAGGAGTTGGGAGATACCCTGTTGGGTAACTTGCCTGAGGCGTTGGCCCAGTCTGTTAATGCCCAGCTGTCTACCCTTTCTTCCATCGTCAACTTGTCCATGAGGCTCATATCTTATGCAGCCGAGGGGGCGGGTAGAGCAGCAAGTTCGGGCATAGCCCTCAGGAGGCAAGCTTGGATGCGCTTATGTCATTTTGCGGAGGCTTTCAAGTCTTCTTTCACAGATGCCCCATTCGACGGGTCCTCCCTTTTTGGACCCAAAGTGAAAGACACCCTCACTAGATGTGAGCAAGAGGGTAAGACTTTGTCTGCCGTTGGGGCCCGTTTTTCGCTTCCCTCTAGACCTTATCCCAAGGCTCAGAGGGGAGGGAAAATGTGGTTCAGAAAGTCTCAAAAGTCTTCCCCTGCCCATCAAAGTGACCCCCCCCTCCAGGGGCAGAGGAGGGGGGAATTTTAATGGAAGGCATCGCCCTAGAGGTGGTGGAGGCCCCCGCAATAAAGGAGACCACGAGTCCTTTCGTGGTTCCTCCTACCAACGTCCCTGAGGGATTACCCGACTGTGCGTCTCCGGAGCCAGTCGGGGGTCGTTTTTCAGAGCATCTTCAGGCCTGGGAGTCCATCACTCAGGATCGATGGGTGCTTCGTATCATCATCGGAGGATACACCATTCCCTTTATTCGTCCCCCCCCCCCCGCCTTCAAGAAAAATCCCGGACGTTCCACCCAGTCAACGGGATCAGGCAGCAATAGAGGTCTCAAAGCTGCTAGAAAAAGGAGTAATCCAACCAGTCCCCACAGACCAGATCGGATTAGGAACTTACTCAAGGTTATTTTTGGTGCCAAAAAGAACAGGGGACTTGAGACCCATTCTGGATCTCAGCCGTCTAAACCGCTTTGTAAAGAAGTCCAAGTTCCGAATGGTCACTTTGCAATCCATTTTCCCATTGCTGGAAAAAGGAGTATGGATGTGCTCCCTCAATCTCAAGGATGCCTATTATCACATCAAGATAAACAAGGCTTCCAGGAATCATTTACGCTTCCGGCTGGGAGCCAGTCATTTTCAATTCCGGGCCCTGCCCTTTGGTCTCACCACAGCCCCCAGGGTGTTCACCAAGTGTCTGGCAGTGGTGACAGCTCACCTGAGATGTCTAGGATTCCAGGTGTTTCCATATCTAGACGACTGGCTCCTCACCGCCCCCACCAGGCATCTACTTGTTCAAGCCACGAGAGCTACTGTCAAATTGGGCCATCTTCTAGGGATTTCATTCAACTGGGCAAAGTCTGTATTGCTGCCATCACAGCGTGTTGCCTTTATCAGCGCAGAGCTAGACTCTGTAGAGATGAGAGCTTTTCTACCGACAGAGAGAATAAAAGTGTTACAGGCCCAAGTCCTGGCTTTACTACCCCGGGAAAAAGCCCAAGCCAGGATGGTCCTTCAGCTGTTGGGATCAATGGCGGCTACCATTCTCCTAGTTCCGCCAGCCAGGTTACACATGCGAATACTTCAGTGGCTTCTTTCGGCCCAGTGGTCATATCAGGAACATCCCTTGTCCTATCCGATTCTCATCACGGAGAGATGCCGGCAGGATCTGCGTTGGTGGCTTCTCTCATCCAATCTGAATCGAGGGAGACCCTTGAGCCCCCCGTCCCCTATTGCCACAGTAACCACGGACACCTCCCAGATAGGGTGGGGGGGCATTATCTGGGCGAGACGGTCCAAGGTATGTGGCAAGACCACGAGGTTCACTTGCATATCAGTGTTCTAGAGATGAGAGCGGTGCTTCTAGCGTTGCAGGCACTTCACAGCTCTCTTCCCAGGGGAACTATTGCGATTCTTTCTGACAATATGTCGGTTGTCTGGTATCTGAACAAGCAGGGAGGAACCAAGTCCTACCCCCTTTGCAGGGAGGCCATGAGAGTGTGGAATTGGGCGATCGCTTCCAAGCACTTTCTAGTGGCAACGCACATTCCGGGGAAGTCCAATGTGATAGCAGACAGGCTGAGCAGAGCTATTCTGATGCCTCACGAGTGGTCCCTGAACGACAGAGTGGCTGCTCAGATCTTCTCCAAGTGGGGCCTTCCCTGCTGCGACCTCTTTGCCAGCCCCCTGAATGCGAAGTGCAGCAATTTTTTCACTCTGATCCCCCCACAGGGGGAGTCACCCAGGGATGCTCTAGTCCACAATTGGCCCTCCAGTCTGCTCTACGCCTTTCCCTCTTGTACCAAGAGTGATTCAGAAGGCTACCTGCTTGGGAAGCAAGATGATTTTGATCGCACCACACTGGCCCCGTCAAGTTTGGTTCCCCTTCCTTCGGAAGTATGCGGTGGATGGTCCTTGGATTCTGGACCCAACTCCAGACCTATTGACTCATCAGTCAGGACAGCTCCATCCAACCCTACGAACACTCAAGCTCGCTGCCTGGCTTCTCCACTTCCGATCTTAGTCAGACAGCATATCTTTACCCCGGAAGTAGTGCATATTCTGTCTTCCTCCCACAAGTCTTCTACTAGGAAAATATACTCTAGTAAATGGAAGAGATTTGCAATTTGGGCTCAGCAACGTGATCTTGATTCCCTTACAGCCCGTGTCCTGATTAAACCACGCCAACCGTGGGTAAATCTTCAATATACCACACCACATCATCAGTTATTGCTTAATTAATTAACAATACTAATTATTAATACTAAAAACTCTGTCTCTTTTAACCTAAACCTCCATCCCTAATTCTAGCCCCCCTCCCTAACCCTAATCCGAATCCCTGAACTCTGAATCCTCTGCCCCTAACCCTTATCATAAGGCCCACCTCCCTAGCTCTAAAACTCTATAACCCAAATCTTAAACCCACTCTTCAACAATAAAAACTCCCTCCATATCCTTAATCCTAAACACCTCACTAATACTAACAACTATATCCCTAATCCAAAAAACACCTTTATATGCTTCCTATTCTTTGTTTAGCTGTGCGACAGCCTGATGTGTGCATCTACAAGGCTGGTTCACTGATGCTTGCTCACCTGTCCTTATGTGCTTTAAAACCTATCTCTGGAGCACACACTGCTTGACCCTTTGTTCTCTCATGCCTTTACACTTGATCTCCACCAGGTGTCATTGCCTGCAGCTAGCTTGACAGCTTTCTTCCTCTCAGGATGGGCAAACTGGTGTCAGCCACTCACTTCCAACCTCCTCATGTGGATGATTTCGGAAGCCAGGTGATTAAATAACCCCAAACTTTCTGGATCCCTGCCAGAGCTCTATCCCTCTGTACCACAGATGCACCTTGACCTTTGTCTTTTGTTTTATTCCCTTTCTGATAGAATATTTCATATTTTAATTTATTTGTACATAAGGCTAATATATATAAGTCTCTGAGAGCTGTGGAACTGTGAGCAACCAGGGTTTTATCAAAAATGAAACAGTTACATTATTTCAATTCTACTTAAATATTTAAGTCATATTTATAGTGACCTGTCTGATGCTGCTGCTTTGTACTTTTCTGATCTGTTCTATTTGATTGCATTTTTTAGTTTGTTCTGCAACTGTAGTCTTGTAATTTAATTAGCAGTTGTGGTAAGATTGTGTTTCTGCATTATTCTGCACTTCTGTTTCCACAAGTAGAAGCACTTATAAAAACTGTCTGTCTGTATTTTAAACCTGCAGCTCAGTAGTCATATAGATTAATTCACAGTTGTGGCAGAAGTGTCTTCTACTACTACTACTAGGCTGTGCCTTAGTCATTTATTTCAGTATTTCTTTCCATAACCGTGCTACTGGTACATTTCTGTGCAGTCTAATACTGTAGTAGAAGCTCAATAGTAAGAGAATTGACTCTGCTCCAGTTTGTGCTTCAGTGCTTTTCTATTCTGCTTGTCATTTACCTGCTTGCATTCTATGTCTGACCCATCCCTCACTAACACATTTAGCTAAGGTTTCTGAAAGTGTTCTAGTATTGCCTTTATTTGATTGGATATCTCTGCAGCTAGCCTACATCCTTTTGCTTTTGTTTTGTTAGGCTGTTTCTTTGGCATCCACACTTTATAACTGGATAAGCTATTTATTTATTCTTCCCACCCATTGTTTTCTGTAGATCCATGATACTTGGTACCCACCCATCAAACCAGTATTTGCTCTTGAGAAAACTTCCTTTAGTACATATTGTCTCCTGCTCATTTTCCTGGAGCTTAGCAGAGCTTGGAGTCCTAGGCTGCATTGCAGAAGTGTTTCACTTTTATCCACTGCCATCCAGAGAAAGTTAAGTTCTTGTGGGTGATCGCTACCATTTCCTGCTTTTATGTATGTATTTCACTGAATTATTTGTAAAAAAAAAAAATGCTCTTCCTCACACTATTACTGCTGTAAGACTGTCTTGTAATTGCCTTCAGCAAGGGATATCTAGCTATTTGTTTGTGGTTTGTGTTTGTATTGCACTTTTGGGTCTCTTCTGCTGTGTTTTTACATTAGGAGGACTAGGTTTATTCATCTTGTGGCAGGAGGTGTATTCCTGCTCTTTCTGAGCTTGGAAATACACAGAACGACACATAGTGTAGTCATTTTATTGGCCAGAGGGCTTATTATTTCGTTTTCTGTTTTTCTGAGGTGGTATAAATTTTGCACATTTGCATGGGTTAGCAATGCCTTGTAAAGTAGTGAGCACTTAGAAAGCAAATTTTCTCTGTAGAATGGTCCATAAAACTGTAACCTGTAAAGCAGCAATGTAGCGCAAAATACCTTGTGAGCCATCAAGCTTAGAGAAGCTAGTTGGGCGTTGAGTGGCAATACCTCTAGAGTTACCCGAATACAGTATTTTGTTAACATTAAAGTCAATTGAATTTAGTACTGTGTAGTGTAATGTGCCCCAGTGAAGCATCCTTATTTGTCTGCACCAACAAAGCACCCTTAATAGTCTTCTCACCCAGGTACACCACCCCTTTGTAGCTCACAAATTAAAAGACTGGACAGTATGGATATGCAGTTTCCTAACTTCTCTGTAGCTGGCTTGGTTGGATGTGGACATCCTGTGACAATGTAGCAGTTGTCTCATGCTTACTGATGGCCATTAGTCCTTAGAGAAGCAGGCACAATATGCAAGAGGTGTACCTACATAATGACGCTGAAGGCTAAACTCTCATACAAGTGCATGTCAGGTTGTTGAAACCACACATACACCCACCTAACATAACACTCAACATACACATAAAATAATGTGTGTTGGTTCACTTGAAAGCAATCTTGCTAAACAAAGATTGCTTAGACCACCTCTTGTGAAAGCTATGCCTCAACAAGCCCAAAGGCATTCAGAAAAAAACTCCTAACACCACACGTTGTCATTCTCAATGGAACCCAGACACTAAGCCCCTAAGGCAGGCAAACACACTTACCAGCCCTTTCGTCACAGGCGACTCCATTGTAAGATAAACTGATCCCCCTCTAACCATCCAAAACAAGGAGCAGATAATTATTAGTTGCTTATCTGGAGCCAGGATCAGCCAAATCACACACACTCAAGTCTTTACATCACAATTATTAGTGTGATTTCATCATAGTCAATGTAGGTGTAAATGACCTTTAATATACCTCCCTCGGCTATTTGAAGAGAGGCATTATGGATCTTTCAGACTGTATCTACAGCTGGTATGAGCCTAGCATTGAGGAGCGTATCACCTGCACTAAGGATGATGCCACAGTATGAAAAAAAATGGTTGATTTCAATGAGTTGTCTTTTTGGTGTAATTCTGAGTCAATCCTGTATTTGTCAGCTTGTGAGGACATGGTCAACAGACCATGTTGCTTTACCAAGGATGGCCTACACCTTTCAAATACTGGGTAACACTTTATCCACCCGCATAGTGCCTTTTTTAGACAATGTTAAATTGATAAACCTACCAACATAGCAAAATCAACTCAACTAAACCTCATGGTGTTACTGCTCAATTCCAGGAGCCTAAATAATGCAATCCCAGACTTGCGTACCTAATTCAACAATGTATTCATCCTCCCAAAAGTATTACTTATAAATATATATATGCAATAAAAAAAATTCTCACCTGAAGTATTTAAAACCCTTTTCCAAAAATGTGACTGGTCCCCATTCAAACACCTCCATCTCAACATGGTTGTCCAGTACTTTAATGATAAATTTATCAATATCCTAAATCAGCGATCTCCGCTCAGAAAAAATCTTACTAAATCCAAACCTACTCCTTGGCTCATACGATCATAGGAAGTTACTAGGCCATTGGCCCTGAGGCCCTTACAAGCCTAGCCAAAAGTTTAGCCCATGTTTAGACAAGTCAGCACCTGATGCCCCTGTCCAGCAGGGACATAGGTGGAATCCCAGGGATGTATTTTCTGTTTCCCATCCAGTTATCCAGCTTGCACTTAAAAAGGGGTAAAGAGGTACTCTGCTTGATGTGGAGAGGGAGTCTATTCCACAGATGAGGGAGTCTCTAGGACACAGATCTGTCCTGCCAACAAGTCTATTGATGACACAGACCAGGTTGAGGCTACACGTGCAGGTTACTCGAGTCAAGCTTGATTTGTGGATATGCAGCAGTCCCTTCAAGGTGGGGTCCGAGATCACCTTGTATGCCAGACAGGTCACCTCTCAGGAGTCTGTAAGAAACTGAGTAGAGGGATAGGGCTTTAGCCTATCTGTGTATGGAAGATTTTTGAGGCCCTGAATTCTCCTGGTGAGGAACCTCTGTGGTCGCTGCAGCTGCTGCATGTGTTTTGCGATGTACATGCCGGATGAGATGTTGTACTCAATAATGGGCCTTATAAGGGAAGAATACAGGAATGTTATGACCTCCTTGTCCCTAAATGAGATACCCTTACTTATGAGGTGGGCCATGTAGAAAGCTTTCTGTGCAACAGAAGCAACATGGTGGTCAAAAGTCAGGTTGCTGTCAACCCAGGTGCCCAAATCCCTCATGACTGATTGTGTGTTTAGGATTATTGTTATTAATGTGATAATTTGTGGGGATGTCACTCTCCCCAAAGGGAATGATGATGCATTTTTTGGTATTCAGCTTGAAGCCATGTTTCTGGCACCAGTCATTTGATTGAGTGAGACCCTCTTGGAGGATGTCCACATCACTAGGGGAATTGATGAAAGAGCCTAGCTTGCAGTCATCTGCAAACGTGGTCACCCATAGCCCACTGGTTTTGGCATGTACCTCAGAAAAGTATATCCTAAATAACAGAGGCCCCAAGACCGAACCCTGGAGTATGCCACTCGTTACGGATCTACTGCTTGAGGTGGCTTCCCCTATTTTGATTAAGTGGGTTCTATCAGTGAGCCAGTTAGCTTCCCATCTGATAACATGCAGATTGATGTCTAGTTGAGAGATTTTATCTGTTATGTCCGAGTGGGGAATAGTGTTGAAGGCTTTGGCCAGGTCAGAGTAGGCGGTGTACACCATCTTCTCCTCATAAATGGCTTTGGTGACTGTCTCAAAGAAGTCAACCAAATTTAACAGACATGACCTCCCCTTGATGAAGCCAGACTGTGGGGGATTGAGTGTTTGGAAGTTGCCAGTGTCCTTGTTAATGAGGTCCACGATAATCTGTTCCATGGCCTTGCAGATCAGGTTAATTAGACTGATCGGTCTGTAATTTCCTGGATTGGTGGATGCTCCACCTTTGTGCAAAGAGATGACAGTGGCTGTCCTCCACTCGGCTGGGACAAAGCCAGTACTCCGGCTTTGGTTGAATAGAGCACCTAATGATGTGCAGGTTCCTGCCTGAGTTCATGTAAGATGCAGCCTGGGATGTTATAGGGTCCCATAGAGGCTGTATTTTTTGCCTTTGAGAGAGCAGTGATGACCTGTTCCCTAGATATAAGTGGAAGGGGTCAGGTACTGGGAATGTCCTGATTTACTGATGGGGGGGGGGGGCAGAGGGGTGAAGTTTTCGCTGAGTCTGTCAGCCAGCAAGTTTGCTATATCTGTGGCATTTGTATATGTGGTATCCTTGACCACCAGTTCTGAACAGATTTGGGTGCTTCCTTTGAGATTGTGGACATATGTGAAGAAGGCCTTATGATTGTCTCTAGTAGATGTGACCAATTTGGACTCAAAGTTTGCTTTGGAGGATTTTGCTAGTGCTCTTATTTGCTTGTTCAGGCTTAGGAAAGATTGCATCCAATTGGGCACGTGCTCCTTCTTGGTCCTGGACAGCATTTTTTTTCCTTTTGTTATAGAGTTTATTTATTGCAGATGTCCACTAGACAGGTGACTCACAAAATAAGCAAAAAAAAAAAACTCCTTAAACAAAGAGATAGAGCCTGGTATCATTACCATGACACAAAAAATGAAACATCACTAGACAACTATCGACAGCTCCATAATCTAGCTAAAAAGTCTTAGGTCTTAGGTCTTAGGTCAGTACTAAGCTAACTGCCCTTGTAAGCCATTTTAAGCCTAGCCAATTATCCCTTGTGAGACTCAAACCCTACACCTTGTGCTTGCAAGGCAAACACCTTAACCATTAGGCCACCCTCCTAACCCAAAAAGAGGAGTCACTCTCTTCATAGGTTCATAGATTAGTATTAAGCTAACTGCCCTTGCGAGCCATTTTAAGCCTAGAAAATTATCCCTTGTGAGACTCAAACCCTGCACCTTATGTTTGTAAGGCAAACACCTTAACCATTAGGCCACCCTCCCAACCAAAAACAAATTAAACATGACAAAAAAGTATACTGTACTACCACTCAAATTAAACATCAGAATAACCCACAGAAATTCTGGCAAGCCATTAACTGCCTGCAGCCTGAACACACCACAACACCTGCTCCAACCTCTACCAGTACTGTTTCACAGTTCAACTCCTACTTTATCAACTCTATCCTATAACTAGTTAAAAAACAACATTAATACTCCTATCATTACCTACACATACTTTAGATTTGTTCATCTCCTTTCTCAATTAAGCCTATATAAACTAGCACCATAAAAACTTCTTTGTAAACTTAAACTTACAACCCTCGCTGCAGATCAGCTTCTCAATGACTGTCTGATGTAAACTCACAACCCTCGCTGCAGATCAGCTTCCCAATGACTGACTGAAAATTGCATCAGATGTAATTTTCTTCCCAGTTTCTATCCTTATTAACTGGTCCATTAAAGAATAATGCATCCCAAAACTCTGGAAAACTTTTCATATAATCCCACTACACAAAGGTGGGACATCCACTGAACTCGGCAACTGTAGACCCATAGCTATTCTCCCTCCTTTTGCTAAGATCCTTGAAAAATGTGTTCACACACAAATACTACAGTATGTACTATATAATAACCTGCTGTCCCCTTCCCAACATGGGTTTAGGCCTGAACATAGCACCACTACAGCACTGGTTAACTTCACTAATTCATTTAACCAGCTCAGAAACAGTGGTCACCATCTCTCCTCTATCTTTCTAGATATGTGAAAAGCTTTTGACACAGTTTCCCAACAGACACTTCTCAACGAACTAGCCTCCCTAAATCTATACAAGTCTACCCTGTTATGGTTTCTTAACTATTTATCAGACTGCCAACAGGCAGTCAAATGTAATAATGAACTATCACCCCTGCTAACTGTCTCAGTCAGTGTACTCCAAGGGTCAATACTTGATCCGCTGCTCTCCACATTCACAAATTATCCACAGCCACTCAACATGCAACAATTATTCAATATGCTGATGATTCCTACCTTATTTGCTCAGCACCCTCTATCTCTTCACTTCTTTAGACAACCCAAAATGCCTTCAATGACATCAAAAGTTACCTATCCGACACTGAACTTGTTCTCAACCCAACTAAACCTAAGCTCATGCTCTTTACTAGTAACAAAAGATATAGCCAGCATCCCCCTTCACCATCCTGTCTTCCAGTAATACTGTAGTAGAACCAGTAGAGCATACTGATCTCCTAGGAGTGACCGTTGACACAACCTGAGGTTTGACAAGCACTTAGCTATAACCATTAAAAAGGTACATATGAAACTAGGCTTACTCTATTGGATCAAACATTTCTTAACTGACCCCTACCAGACAAGCCATATCCAGAACCCACCTACTTACCACCCTTCTTTATGCTTCATCTATACTTACAAACCTCAGAAAAACAGAGTTAATAAACTGGAGTCCTGCTACAACAAAATAGCAAGATTTACCTCAAACCTCCCTTACAGATTACACCACTTCAGTGCATTGCAGCATCTAAAATGGCTAGAACTTCCTAATCTTCTGAACTATAACCAGCTAACCTTCATACACTACATACCCAACCACCCAAATAGCTGTCCCTTTCCCCAAATACCTTGTTTAACCCTACTCTAGCTCTAGAACACGAAGATCCATCAACAAAGGCCTGCTAACAGTTACCAAATCTAACGACGACTTTGGGGATTCCCTGATGTTCATCGTGTTACACTGCTGCAGTCATTACACTTGGGTTATCCTGCTGTCAGGTGGTCCCGCAGTCGGCCCGAGTTCCAAAATCTTGGTCCAGCGTCGGTTGCTGTTGCTTCTTCCCTGACATCAGTGCGCCAGGGGTATATAAGATGCAGCCAACGCCATTTTCTTCAGTCTTTCTTGCCGCGTGGTGCCCGATGCAAAAGCAGTTCGCAAGTGCCGGTCGGCCGACTCCTGAGATTTTCATTCTGAATCCAGAACCAAAGTCTTCTACAAAGCTAAGTACCCCGTTGGGGAAACTTTTTCTTGCCTCAGACCGATGTCAGTAAAAGTTAATAATTGTATTTCTTGTGGGAAGCAAATACCTCATAAAGATTTCCATTCCTGTTGTATCCCATGCCTAGGCCCAGACCACGACGTCACAGGTTGTCGGTTTTGGGCTAGGTTTAACAAGCGCACTATTAAACGTCGGTTTGATTTTGCCCGTCATTATTTTGGCAGAAAATTCAATTACACCATGCCGTCGGAACTACCGACAACCGGGTTACACAAAAAACGCAAAGACAAAGACAGGCATCCGAGGCCCAAAACTGACGACGAAGCCTCTTCTAGGCCAGTCGCCGGTTCTCCAGTTTTCAGCGCGGCTCCTTCGCAGCCCCTGACAACCGCTTCTTTGGAACCACAGGCCGCCTCTGACTCCCACGTGGCGATGGCTGGGCCTTCGGATACACCAGACTTGCGGCCTACCGAGACTAACCCTTCAGAGGTCTCCGGAGTAGCCGAACAACCCGCAGCTTCAGAGGGTGTTTTCAGGCCTACTCAGTTAAACATTAAATCATCTGTTAAACCTAAAACAAAGAAACAACTTCAGCATTCACCAGGACAGGCCTCCATGTCTAAGAAACAAATGCTCAAAATGGCCGAAGACCTAATTACTCTGATCAGGGGGTCCCATCCTCACCCTGATAAAAGGCCTAGACAGGATGTAGACTATGACTCATCCGACCAGTTGTCCATCTCCTCAGATTCATCCTCAGACCAAGGATACTCTTTACCCCCTTATGAGGATTCTGATGCTGAGGAATCTATTCCTTCAGCCTCTCCACCAGAGGACTACTCCTTTGGGGAAACCTTACATACCATGCGGGAGCATTTCCATTGGGAGGGCCAGGATAACTCAGAATCCAAAAAAAGGCTCAGAGATTTTCTTTTATTACCTCAACACAGACCCCTTGCTATTCCGCCAGTGTTAGATATTGTGGATGATGTTTATTCTGAATCCAGTTTAAATCCTGATGTTAAGTTGTCTATCTCGTGTTCATTCTTGCTGGATGGGTTCGGAGCCGATCCTCGGCTCCGACTCAGCAATCTACTAAAGCTCGAGAGCTATTTACTGGCTCGAGGCCCTCCCTATATCCCGCAATGCTAGGCGTCAGATCCCCAGATCTTGTTTGCCGCTTCAGCTACGAGGTTGCGAATTTACTTGGCTCCAGGTCGTATTAATCTTTTCTTTTAATATTAAGTATAAAAGTTAACTTTAGTTTTTTTTCTACAACCTTATCTTATATATATAGCTTTCCGGTTAGTTAATTCACTGTTTACTCCCTAATATTCCCTCTCAGAAACTTGTTTTTAGTTAGAGAGTCCCCCCCCCCTTTTTTTTCTTAGTGGCAAATCTCCCCTCCTTTTCCTTGTGTTACTAGGGTAGAGTTTAGCTCTTCTACTTTACTACAGTTTGTAGGCTTGTGTTTTTGTGTGTATATATATATATATATATATATATATATATATATATATATATATATATATATATATATATATATATATTTGGCATTAGTATATAGCTGTGTAGTTATTAATATTGTTAGTTTAACTAGTGTGAGTGTGTGTTTTTTTCTGTGTGTTTAAGCAGTAGTGACTTTTCTTCTTTGGTATCCACTATGTCTAAGGATACCAAAGTCTCAGGTTTTAAGAAGTGTGACTCGTGCTGTCAGAAGATGTCTCTGACAGACGGTCACACTTCTTGCGTTTATTGCTTGGGTCCCCTACACCTGCAGGACTCCTGCTCGGTCTGTCATGCCTTCAGCCCGAGAGTCCTGCAGGAGCGTAGGAACAAGCTCATCCTGAGAGGCTTACTTATGCCAGAAGGATCCCCGACCAAGCCTTCGTCGGGTAAATCCTCTAAGCCCGCCAAGCCATCAGCTCCCTGTTCGGAGCAGTCGCCTGGTGGAGTGCCTGCCTCCTCTTCGGCTCCGGCTGGAGCCGACACCTCTGGACCTCAGTCGGCTCTGACCTTAGTGTCGGAACCGTCTTCAAGCCGAAAACGTTCTAGGTCCCCTTCCCTAGAATCGGTTCGTTCGGCTCCGAGGTCACCATTGCTCCAATCCAAAAAAAAAGCCATAGGTCCCACTCATCTCGGTCTTCCAGGCTATCCGATCCTGACTTAGAGAGGGTGGTCAGTAGACTCCTTAAATCGCAGGCCCTGGCCAAAATGTTAACCAGCCCATCTCAACAGACTGTGGCTGTCCCAATATCTTCTGCAGTTCCTCCTCCGACTCCCTCCTTGTGTTCGGAGCCGGAGCTGGTTGGGGCTCGAATCTTGGTAACGTCGGAACCGATGCCACACCTTTCGGCTCCTTCGTTGGCTCTGATCTCTTCTTTGGTTCCGTCCTTGCAGGGATCTGGGTGCCCTTGTCCGTCCCCATTCTCCCTCTCGGAGCCTCGGCGCAGGTGAGCTCAACCCCGACATCGGCCTCGGAGCCATCCCTCTCGGTGCTGGCAGGGGTTCTCCTCTGTTTGGAGTGGGGATCTTCTGCTCTGCCTGACAGGGGCGCCTTCGAGGTCATGAGGAGTGTGCTGACTCCTGAGTCGGCCCCTCGATCAGCCCCTTCGGCTCCTCCCTCCATGGTGCCTGCATCTGTCTCTGTCCATCCTCCTGACCCCAAGCGTGGAGAGCAAACACTCCAGGTCACCCCATTGGGCGTATCTTCCTCTTCCGAGGCCTCCCCCGATCCTTCAGATGAGCCCCCATGGAAGAGAAAATGTAAGAGGAAACATGTTGACTCCCCCGACTCAGTCATGTATGATACCGACTTGGAGGATTCGGAAGGGTCCCCAAGATCCCCCTCTGAGGATGTCTCCTTTTCAGACATCCTAGAGATCCTTAAGCAGAGGGGGAACTGGACTGCCCTTAACCCTTCGGAGGACGAGTCGGTGTACCTGGACGTGTTTGGTTCTCGCCCTTCCACCTCCTGGGTGTCTCCACCTTTCGACCCACTAATGGAAGTAGTGGCTCGAAAGGTGTGGTTAGCCCCGGACACAGTAGAACCAACTCCCCGTAGGCCCACTAAATTTATTACAGCCCCACCCAACAAGCAATTCTTGACAAAGGGTGTCGCTGTTGATACCATGGTGGTTGCAGCAGCCACAAAGAAGGAGCTGGCTGACCCTTCGGTGCCTGTCCATCCACCTAATAAAGAATCTAGGACAATGGACAGGTACGGGAAGCGGATGTTTTCGTCAGCGACTTTTTCTATGTGGTCGCTGAATTGTGTGCCATTTCACTCGTCTCCAAAGGGATCTTCTCAAGGAACTGGGTGATACCCTTCAGGATCCATCAGCTGTGGGGGCTCAAGATAAGATTAACTCCTAGCAGGCGACCCTTAATTGTATTATCAACTCCTCCATGCGACTCATTTCTTATGCAGCCGATGGGGCGAGTAGGGCCACAGGTACAGGCGTGGCTTTGAGAAGACATGCCTGGATGCGGTTATGTAACTTTGCTGATCCCTTTAAGGCGTCCTTCACCAATACCCCCTTCGATGGTTTGGCTCTGTTTGGACCACAGGTGAAAGATACCCTTGCCAGGTGTGAGCAGGAAAGCAAAACTCTCTCTGCCGTGGGAGTCCGTTTCTCCACTCCCTCTAGACCATACCCCAAGGGTCAGAAGAGTGGAAAAATGTGGTTTCGGAAACCCCAGGGAGTCGTGCCTGACACATGTGGTGAGTTTCCCTCCAGGGGCAGGGGAGGAAACAATAATAGAAGCCTCCCGAGGGGCAGATGGGGCCCGCAAAATCATGGTAGCAGAGAATCTTTCCCTGACAAACCCTTTCAGCACCCCTGAGGGGCTGCCTGACTGTCCGCCTTTGGAGGCAGTTGGGGGAAGATTGTCACTGTACCCAGAAGCCTGGCAACTCATCACACAAGACAAATAGGTACGGTCTATCATATCAGAGGGTTACAAGATCCCTTTTGTCCACACCCCGGTACAAACAACCAAGTCCCTTCCAGATGTTCCACCCGGTCTAAGGGAACAAACAGTGCTAGAAATTTCAAAACTGCTAGACAAATGGGCCATCCAGCCAGTCCCAGCAGACCAGCAAGGATCCGGAATTTACTCCAAGTTCTTTTTGGTGCCAAAAAAAAATAGGGGACTGGAGACCCATTTTGGATCTCAGCAGGCTAAACAAGTCTGTTCAAAGAACAAAGTTCTGGATGGTCACGCTTCAGTCCATTCTACCCTTTTTGGGTCAGGACAATTGGATGTGCTCCATAGACCTTCAGGATGCGTACTACCATATCAAAATTAACAGGCGCTCCAGAAGGTTTCTCTGCTTCCGGCTAGGAGCCAGTCACTATCAATTGAGAGCCCTGCCCTTTGGTCTCACCACAGCCCCCAGGGTGTTCACCAAATGTATGGCAGTGGTTCCGACTCACCTGAGACGGCGAGGATTCCAGGTGTTTCCATATCTCGATGACTGGCTCCTCACTGCTTCCACCAGGCATCAGCTACTATGAGCCAGGGATTATACCATCCAAACTTGCTCCGAGCTAGGTATATCAATAAATTTCGAAAAGTCTGTATTGTCGCCTTGTCAGTCTATAGTCTTTATAGGCGCAAGCTTAAATACAAAAGACCTCTCTGCAAGACTTCCTCTCGACAGTGTGTCAGACATCCGCCGACACGTGCAGGTCTTACTACAGTGCAACAGGATTCAGGCCAGAATTGTACTAAAGACTTTGGTCCTCATGGCAGCAGCAATCATACTAGTTCCACTGGCTCGTTTTCACATGCGGCTTCTTCAGTGGTTGCTTTTTACTCAGTGGTCCTTTCAACAGCTCTCAATGTCTCACAAGATAGTAATCACTCAATCCTGCAAAGACCACCTGGCTTGGTGGATGGTCTCCCCTCTAATACTCCAGGGCAGACCATGTGTTCTTCCTCTTCCTGTTGCCACAGTGACCACGGATGCCTCCCTGATCGGGTGGGGTGGGGGGGCGGGGCATTTTCAGGGCAGGACTGTCCAGGGCACCTGGCAACCTGTAGAGTACCATCTACACATAAATGTCTTGGAAACGAGAGTGGTGCTTTTGGCGTTGCACGCTCTTCAGGACTCTCTACCCACCGGGACTATTGCAATTCAGACAGACAATATGTCTGTAGTATGGTACATCAACAAGCAGGGCGGAACCAAGTCCTATCCCTTATGTTGAGAAGCACTCAGACTCTGGCAGTGGGCGATCTCCTCTCAACGGTTTCTGATAGCAACGCACATCCCCGGGAGGTCCAACGTCATAGCGGACAGGCTAAGCAGAGCTATTCTCATGCCTCATGAGTGGTCTCTCAATCAATCAGTAGCGGACAAAATCTTCCGCAGATGGGGTCAACCTTGCTGCGACCTTTTTACAACTCCTCTCAACAGCAAGTGCGACGACTTCTTCACTCTCTTCCCCCTTCCCGGGCACTCCCCCAGAGACGCTCTAGTTCACGATTGGCCCTGGGGTCTTCTGTATGCATTCCCGCCTTTTCCCCTTATTCCCATGCTAATTCAGAAAGCAACCGTATTGAGATCCAGGATGATCCTCATTGCCCCTTACTGGCCTCTACAAATTTGGTTCCCGTTCCTGCATCGTCACCTGCTGGAGCAACCGTGGAATCTGGACCCAGTGCCAGACCTCTTGGTCCATCAGTCGGACGGGCTGCACCAATCCCTTCAGTCTCTCAACCTCACAGCTTGGTTGCTCCACTTCCAACCTTAGCCAGGCTTCCGCTAATTTCTCAGCCGGTGTGTGAAATCATACTTTCTTTGCACAAATCCGCCACCAGGAAGACTTGTGCTAGTAAGTGGAAACATTTCTCTTTCTGGGCAGAGGCTAGGAATATTGACCCCTTTACAGCCCCTGTCCATCATGTTTTAGATTTTTTAGCAGAGCTCTTTCAAGCTGGTTCCTCCTCTGCCACCATTAGGGTCCAATTAGCTGCTATTGCAAATTTCCATGCTGGCCTGTCAGAAACCAGCATCATGTCCCACAAACTTTGCAAAGCCTTTCTCAAAGGAACTTTGTTACTTAGGCCCCCGGTCAGAGATCCCCCGCCTCCGTGGGACGTGAACTTGATATTGGCTTCCTTGATTCTCCCCCCCCCCCCTTTGAACCCGCGGCTTCCTGTTCCTTAAAATTGCTCTCCTGGAAGACTCTCTTTTTGGTAGCCATCACATCAGCTAGGAGAGTTTCGGAACTTCAAGCCCTCTGTATTCATCCTCTTTATCTTGTGTTTCATAAGGACAGAGTTTCACTTAGGCCTAATCCTTCGTTTCTACACAAGATACCTTCTGAAACAAATCTGAATCAGATTATTGATCTGCCTGTCTTTTTTCCTAACTATTCGAACAAAGCTGAACAAAATTTGCACCGCTTGGATGTTCATAGGCAATTGCGTTTCTACTTGGACAGGACTAAGCAAATAAGAAAATCAGACCAACTCTTCTTATCCTATGCCGAGGGCAAGCAAGGACTGCCAGTTTCCAAAGTAACCTTATCCAGGTGGTTGTCCTCTATTATTACCTTGATTTATCAGCTCAGACATAAAGAACTCCCTGCTAAACCTAAAGGTCATTCCACCAGAGGTTTAGCTACATCGGTAGCTTTTCAAGCAAGACTACCAATGGAATCTATTTGTGCCGTAGCCACTTGGGCCACTCCTCATACTTTCATTTCGCATTATAAGTTGGATGTGGCCTCTAGGAATAGTGCTGAGTTTGGTTCCACTGTGCTCAAGAGTCTGTTCCGATGAGCCACCCAGGACTAAGGTGCTAGGGACGCTGTCCCATCCAGCAAGAATGAAGGCAAGATAGACAACTTAACATTAAGAAGTTATGTACCTACCATAACCTTCCATGTTAGTTGTCTTCTTCTCGCCTTCTTTCTTGCGTCCCACCCTCCCTCCCCCTAGCCTGGACAGACCGAGAAGAGTCACCTTTTGAGGCCTTCTTCCTCTGGACAACTCTGATGTACATTGTGTCCTCCTCTGTCCTTGTACTATAGTTTTTCCTTGTGGTTGGACAGGTGTCCTTGAATCTTTCCTTGGTGTTAGCTCTGCCAAACGAGATCTCGGGATCTGACGCCTAGCATTGCGGGATATAGGGAGGGCCTCGAGCCAGTAAATAGCTCTCGAGCTTTAGTAGATTGCTGAGTCGGAGCCAAGGATCGGCTCCCAACCCATCCAGCAAGAAAGAAGGCGAGAAGAAGACAACTAACATGGAACGTTATGGTAGGTATATAACTTCTTAATTCTTTACCTCCTGCTCCAGTTAAGCCAGACAGATACTACAGAGTCCCTGACTCACACAAATTCCTTTATAAAAGCCCTGTTGCTAACTCTGAAACTATTTCCCAGGGTCCCAAAGGGATAAAGGCCTCTACAGCAAAAAAATCCAGCCCCCTCTGACAGAGATTCCAGAGCATTAGACAGATGGGGGAAGAAAGTGTATACATCTGTAACTTTAGCAATGAGAGCCTTAAATTGCCAGTTTCACATGCTTAAATACCAGCAATATTTGATGTCTCAGTTGAAACAAAAAATGTTTCCAAATTCAGATCTTCCTAATTATAAGGAAATGCAGGATTTATTGCATGCAGCTGAACAAGTGGGAAAACATAATTTGCAATGTGGTTTTGATTCCTTAGAGGCCTCCTGTAGAGCAGCAGTTACAGGGTCTGACATTAGAAGACATGCTTGGTTAAAAGAGCAGACTTTACCAGATCATGTTAAAGCAAAATTATTAGATGCACCTTTGCAGCAGGATGTTTTATTTGGAGTTAAGGCAGAAGAGGTATTAAAGAAAATGGAGGATAAAGCAAAATCTATGCAAACGGTGAAGGATTTCGTACAGGTTCAGCCTCCTCGATTTAGCAGAAATTGGCCAACAAAGAATTGGTCCTTTCCAGTTTCAGACAGACCTCAAAGGGGCAGATACAGACGTCCAAGAGGCAGAGGTCAACCACAAGTTACTTACAGACCTCGACAATGGGGTGCTTCAACCCAGAAAGAAGGGGAAGACAGGCCTCAACTTTATAAAAAACAGCCCCAATGACTTCCCACTACAGCTGCCAAACATCTCTCTCTTGGCAGCCCCCTGGGGGGAAAACTGGCACTTTTCAGTCACAAAGACAAATGGGTTCTCAATGTTGTGTCTCAAGGTTACAGGTTCCACTTTCACACTCTGCCAAGGTTAAAAGGAATGCCAAATCTGCCACCAAATCAATGGGCAGAGGCTCAAAGACAAATTACAGCACTCATGGACATGAGAGCTATTCAAAAGGTACCAACACAGGAGCAAGGACAAGGATTTTACTCAAGACTCTTTCTGGTTCCCAGAAAGGACGAAGCCTGGATGCCCATTCTGGATCTTTCTTCTCTAAATACTTACCTGGATGTTCCAAAATTCAAAATGTTGACACTACAGCAGCTTCTTCCCATGCTGGGCAAGAAAGCTTGGCTCATAACTTTAGACCTCAAGGAGGCATGCCTGCATGTCCCTATCAGACAAAATTGCAGAAGATACCTCAGATTCTTAGCAGGTTCAATGCATTACCAATTCTCTGCACTGCCCTTTGGCTTATCTACTGCACCCAGGGTCTTTGCAAAATGCCTGGCACCAGTAATTGCATTTTGCAGGCAAAAAGGAATTCAAATTTACCCATACTTGGACGACTGCCTTATTCAAGCAGAGAGCAAAGACATTCTTCTAAAGCATCTGGCATTTGTAAAAAGACTGCTAATTTGCCTAGGGTACACAGTAACCGAAAATAAATCAAAACTAGTGCCCTCACAAGAGTAATATTCCTGGGTGCCAGCTTAAATACAATGGCCCAGATGGCATATCTCACGCCAGACAAGCAAGGACAACTGACTCAATATTTCCAGTTGATGGCAACAAAAACCCAACTCCCTGCAAGAAAAATTCTGCAGGCCTTGGGTTACATGGCATCTTGCATACTACTAATTCCATATGCCAAACTGCATATGAGGAAACTACAATGGTACCTAAAGAGTGTCTGGTCTCAACACTGTCACAGTTTGGAAACAGTAATACCACTTATTCCTTGCCTTCAACAGGAGTTTCGATGGTGGGCTCAAGCCTGTCACCCCAACAAGGGACAGCCTTTCACTCAACCCACAGCCAGGCAAACATTGACAACAGATGCTTCGGATTACGCCTGGGGAGCACACATGGCAGGAAAATGTATTCAGGGCAAGTGGTCCGCAGAACAAAGGCATCTTCACATCAATGAAAAAGAGATGCTAGCTGTACAAAATGCCCTTATAGCATTCAAGGACCTTCTGCATCCAAGACAACTACTACTAAAGACAGACAACACCACAGTTATGTGGTACATAAACAAGCAAGGGGGCACTCATTCATATCCCCTCTGCAGACAAGCCATGACCTTGTGGGACACAGCTATAACCTATCAAGTTCATCTGCAAGCACAATTCCTGCCAGGAGAGAAAAACATACTGGCAGATGACTTAAGCAGAAACATCATGGATCCGCCCGAGTGGAAATTACATCCACAAATGTTCAGGATGATAACACAGAAATGGTGGAGCCCGGACATAGACCTGTTCGCATCCCCAATGAATTGACAGCTGCAGAAATTCTGCACAAGGACTTACCACCCACAAGCAAGGAAATTGGATGCCCTCTCATTCAGCTGGAAAAACCTACAAGTATACGCTTTCCCACCAATAACTCTCCTTTCAAAGGTACTCATAAAAGCCAGACAAGAAAGGCCAAAGATGATCCTGATTGCCCCAGACTGGCCACGCCAGCACTGGTACCCAATCTTAAAGAACTTAGCACAAGGATCACCATGGATTTTGCCTCAAATCTCACAACTTCTGACTCGGCAAAACAATCAGATACTTCAATGCCAGCTCAAGACTTTAAACCTGGCTGCATGGCAGATTCCTTAGTCAAGCAAACAATGCCTCTCTCCAAAGCTGTTATGGATGTCATTATGGAAGCCAGAAGGCCTAGCACCAGGAAAGCCTATTCGGATAAATGGAAGAGATTCTTTGCCTGGAACCAGGCTCACAGCCTTGACCCTCTTGTCCCAAACATTCCTCAGATACTACAATACTTGACTGAGATGCTGGACAAAGGCCTCTCCTTTTCATCCATTAAGATCCATGCCTCTGCCATCTCTGCTCATTACAACACAGATCCACAAATTTTTTCTCATCCTTTGCTAAAACAGTACCTCAGAGGGGCTAAAAACATAAGACCACCCCGTAGAGCACCAACTCCAACTTGGGACCTCAACTTCAACTTGGAAAAATTAACTTTACCTCCTTTTGAGCCAGCTAACTCAGCAGACTTAAAATATGTCTCTTGGAAAACTTCTCTGCTCCTGGCAATAACCTCAGCTCGAAGAGTTTCAGAATTACAGGCACTAATGGCAGTGGAACCTTTCATCATTTTCCACCAAGACAGGGTGTCTTTAAGAACAAACCCTACTTTTATGCCAAAGGTGGTATCAAGTGTGGCTCTAAACCAAACTGTTCACTTGCCAACTTTTTATCCAAATCCACAGAACAAAGGGGAGAGACTACTGCATTCCTTGAACATACACAGGCAGTTACGCTTCTACTTGGACAAAACGAAAGCTTTCAGGAAAACTGAGCAATTATTTGCATATGCTGCAGGAACACAGGGAAAAGCCATTTCAAAAGAGAACATTTCAAAATGGATAGGGCATTGTATATGTTTCTGCTATACACACCATGGGAAAACTGCACCTAACAGCATTAGGTCTCATTCCACCAAGGCAACAGCCACTTCAACTGCCTACCTCAGAGGAGTACCTACCAAGGACATTTTGGAAGCAGCAACTTGGAGTTCTGTACATACCTTCACCAAGCATTATCATCTGCCTCTTTACTCTAAATCCAGAGCTGGCTTTGCCACTGCAGTTCTGCAAGGCCTTATAGCCACCCCTAATGCCTTATAGAACCAGCCACCCTACCTCAGCTTTTGGATTCTACCCAAGTGTAATGACTACAGCAGTGTAACACGATGAACACAGTACAGTTTTGTACCTACCATAAATGTAGATGTTCAAGTGTATACACTGCTGCAGTCCAGGTTACCCTCCCTCCTTCCCCTCTTACTTGTTGGCACCTACCCTAGTATTCTACCCTTTGCTACCTATGGGGAGTATTTGCTGGTAACAGAAAGTATTTGTTTGCTTTTCTTATGTTTGTTTTATTAGCAATTTACATTGCCTACCTTTGTGGGGGCACCTGACATCTGGGGCAAGAAAAACTGAAGAAAATGGCGTTGGCTGCATCTTATATACCCCTGGCGCACTGACGTCAGGGAAGAAGCGACAGGAACCGACGCCGGACCAAGACTTTGGAACTCGGGCCGACTGCGGGGACCACCTGAAGGCAGGATAACCCAAGTGTAATGACTGCAGCAGTGTATACACTCGAACATCTACATTTATGGTAGGTACAAAACTGTACTTTTTCTAACTTCATATTTAAACTTTGGAATACATTACCTGAAACAATAATTAATTGCATCAGTACAACTAAATGTAAACATCTACTTAAGGAACACCTCATCAACAACTGGATGTGCTCCTGCACAAACCTAGGCTGAATATACTCTCTCTCCCATATAGCCCTACCAGGTCATACTATCTTATTTGATCTCTCTTCCAGCTTTCTGTCCCCTCCCTCTAATTACTAACATAAATTGACACGAAAAGTTCTGCCTCCCCTCTCTTCTCACTTTCTTGCATATCTTGCGCTTTACCACTGTTGAGTCTAAGCGCTGATCTTTTTACTCCTTAGATTTGGTAATACTCTACAAAGAATATGTTTACTCCCTATGTGAAATCATGTGTGTATTAGATAAGTTACTACTGCTCTATGGTCTATATAATGAGGTGTCTCATATAGGCTAGAAACCTATATAGTGCAACTTTATCTCTGCCTATGTTAAAATACTGTAGTTACTTGGAATGTTACAGTTTTAAATATGGTTATGTTATTGTTATATATGGTTATTTGCAAGTTTGTTTTTGGAGCTTTTCTCCCTGGGCCTCCGCTGAAGATGGGTTCTTGGCCCAGATGGACCTTCCTGATAAACAAATGTAAAATAAAATAAATAAGAAAGCTATGTTCCCTCCAAGCTGCCCTCACACTTAGAATATAGACATCTGTGCAGTTACCAAGACATGATTTAAAGAGGAAGAGAGTACCCCAGCCATGCAAGGTTTTAGTGTGTTCCACACATTTAGACCAGTAGCTGCACAGACGAGGGCTAAAAGTAGAGGTGTCTCAATATACATCAGTAACAAACATGCCTCTAGGGTGGTCAAACAGAATGACTTGTTGGAGTTCCTCCACATGCAGGTCACCACACCATAGTCAAAATCCCATACCATATCCTAGCCGGCTATGGGTCACTCTCCATGTCCTAAGCAGTTCACAATGCATACTTGGGCCTACTTGGAGATGCATACAATCCAGCCTAACACCTTTCTCATGGGACACTATAATTGTGCCTCTACAGACTGGGAATCCTACTCAGCCTCAAATCTACAGGCACATAGATTCCTGGACATCATAAATGCAAACATCCTTGACCAAATAGTGAATGCACTCACTAGAGGCCTCATGCTTACAAATATAAGAGAACAAAGGTAATTCCTTATAAAAAGGATACAGGGAGTAAACAAAGTGTCCTACACTGATAGCCTCAGTTTTGTCTCTTTATTTGGTGTTTTGTCTCTTTATTTGGTGTCATACAGACTTCTGAGAGGTATTCTTTGCCTGGCATGCAAGCATACATCTCAGCTGTCCATATTTTTTGCAGAATGTCCAGATTTTTGCCTCAGAGTTTTGGTATGTTCCTCAAAATTTGTGGTGTTCTGACAAATCAATGAGGATCGAAGTTATTAAATAATGACATACATTTGAGTTTCAGATTTCACATCCTTCAGAAAATGCAACCTTCTAAGCTTATAAAAACAGTAATTAAAATATGTCCCAATTTTTAGACCTTCATTCCCCCATTATTTTATGCATTGTCCAGATTTCTTGTGTTAAGAGGTTGAATATGCATACTACACATCCCTGGACCTTGTTTTGATGAACCTTTTGCACATTTAAAAAACAAACAGCTTCATAACTACTAAATTAAAAGACCTAAATTTTGCTTGCAACATAAATAGGACAGTTATGTTTCTCAGACAATTCGTGTATATGAAGCAGAGTTCCTCCCTACCTATCCCTGTTTACGCACAACTTGGACCAGTGGATGGGTAATCGGAAGTTCACCTCTTGGTTTGGGTTGCTATGTCTCTGATGGACCGAGGTAGTGAGTAAATCACTCCCAGTATAAATCAAATTTGTGGGTTATATTTGGATTACACATCTAGGCTAAAGGCCCTAATGGTTGTTAGACTATTGTACACTTTTGTACTTAGGAACTTTTGTATTTTAATATGAGTTCACATTCTCTGCTTTGCCTTGGATATCTTCTGTAAGTGTAGTGTTCTAGGGCAGCTTATCCACAAATATCTACTTTGCTACTTATAGGGATTTTAGCAGTTGGTTAGGATGTCTCTTACTTAAATCACATGACTAACAATGAAATTGCGACCAAGACATTTCACTTTCTTTGTCCTGTGGTAGTGGTGCTGCGGTAGCGTTGTCGCCTCACAGCAAGACGTTGTCCCATTCGATTCTCAGCTAGAGCTTCTTCTGTGTGGAGGCATGCGTGAATGGGCATGCCTTCGTTTAAGGTTGTGCGTCAGGGCTGGTAACTCGGCACGTAAAAATCCACTACCAAACATTAGGGGACCGGAGTTCCGCTGTGACGACCCCTAACCGGGATAAGCCGAAAGACAACAACAACATTTCACTTTCTTTCATGGACTTCTTTTCTATTAATTTGTTTGTCATGCATTTGCAATTAGGTTATTATAACTGAGGTTCTGCTCTTTTAATTTCTTTTTTTCTGGGCTGATTTCTACTTTGACTTGAGTCTGGAATAATTCTTTCTTTTATTCCCCCATCCATAGTTTCTCTTTTCTTATTTTAACTATACCATCTCATACTCCTAACAGTTTATTACCTAATTTAAAAGAGTTGCTGTAGTTTTTTTTTCAAACCTTGTTCTAGCTTTAGCTTCATAGGCACGTACCAGGCAGTCGGTCTGCTGACCATTTCAAGCCCATCTAAAAAATTCTGTTCAGAATTTCCCTCTAGCCTCAGGAAGGCAAGGCAAGGTAGACCAAGTGATAATTTGAGGCTGCCCATCCAGTTATTTAGGTTTACCTTGAAGGTGTTAAGGGTGCTACTCCACTTGACATGTTGTGGAAGTTTATTCCAGAGGCGAGGGATATGAATCTGTCACTCTAACATGTCTTACTTATCTGCTAAGGAAGGTTTAGTTCCTTTGAGTATTTGATGTACCTACCATTAGTTCTGCAATGGAATATGAGATCAAATAGGGTTAGATCTTTAATGGCATGAAAAGCTAGTCATAGATCTCCACAGAGGAATCAGTAAGAGACCGAGTACAGAGAAATGGCTGACAGTTTCTCCCCTGATAACTAAGATTTTTGAGGCCACTGACCTTTATAGTTATGAATTTCTGAGGGTCTCAAGTTGTGATATGTTTAGATAAATGCATGCCAAAAGGTGCATTATATTCAATATTGTGTTTGCTAAGATATGAATAAAAGAGAGTTGAGTATTTTGGCTCTAGTAGAAATGCTTTTGGAAATGAGATGGGCCTGATAAAAGGGTTTCCAAACCACTGTATAGACATTATAGTCAAATGATGAGGAAGTATCCAATAGAAGTTGCCAGATCCCTTAAAGTAGTGTCTGGTTGGAGGGGTTAATCTTCAGTATGATAAGTGAAACTGTTTTGCTTACCGAAATGAACTATGCTACATTTCCTTTTACATTTGAATTGAGACTGTTGTCCTTGCTTTTCTACTTTATTTTTACAATCTTTATTCTAAAGGCAGTCTTACAACAATTTTCCTCAATTAAGTATTTTTCTTTTTCAGTTTTTTGTGCTGGTAACTTTGGCTTTACATGAGCAGTAATTGAATGAAATTTCCATCTCATTCAATATTAGATGATTTGTAGAACAAAGTACTAATGCCACGCTTCTTTGCAATGTCAACTCTACCTCACCCATCCAGTATAACAGTGTAATAGGTTTATACAAACTAGAGCACATTGGCTGGATAGATCTGTTTTATCCCTCAACACCGTAAAAACAAATGTAATATTAATTTGAAGTGTGAGAAACTCAAATTTACCTTCCTTGCTATTTGCACCTTGTCTTTGAAGGGGAAATTGGATTGAATTTGTTAATTCAGTGGTTCTACTGAGTTGTTAGTTTCAAGTCACACTGGCTGTTATAAAACCTAACCAACCACTAGGGAGTTTGTACCAGTTAAGTATCACTTGAGTCTGGCTGCATACTTGTCAACTACATTGTTACTATTTTGGATAGCATATGCTCTTCCTTGATTCCTGGGAAATTTAAGTCCGATTATCATCAGGCTGCAAACCGTACTTCTGGTACAGGCTGGATAGAACATCATCGCTGCATCTTCTAGGCTGAATGTCATTCACATGCAAGCTCCTGTACACGTGTGGCAGTCCATCCCTAAGTAGCTTCTTGCATTTGTACACCTCTGCTTGCAATTTTACTTTCTAGCTCCTGTCTCATTGTGCAGCAAGGAGTAAACATTCCTTTGGAAAATCTTTATATGGTGTTCACATTGCTAGTGTCTGTAAATAAATATATCACAGTTGATATATGAACCAATAATCAGTTTCAGTTTAATGTAATATTTTAAAGAGCTGATTCATGGACGTCTGATTTTATAAATGTAAAAGGTATAACATATGCTAAGTCCCTTTATGTTAATCTTAGGGATACATTAACTGTTTGTTTCGTGGTTGCAAGATTTGTCTTCATCTGTTATTGCTTCCCTAAAGTATCTCAGAGCCTAAAACCCACTTTATCCTGCTTTCTCCATTTATCTCTTTTTTTTTTGCTGGGTATGGTAATGATTTTTGCTTTGCCTGTCACAGCAGGTCTTGGTTATACAAAATCATTGCTCAGTTGTTGCATATAGTATTCAGTTTTGCCCCATATCTTATCTTTTTGCTATCTTATGAAGTGCATTTGAAATGAATTGAATGTCTGCTTATTCGTACATAGTTAATAGGCTTGCAGTCCAGGGGACCATTGAGCACCCTAGACATACCTCTCAACTGTACAGATTTTCACAGAATGTCCAGATTTCTGCCTCATATTTTTGGTCAATTTCTCATAAAATTTTGTTTTTTCTGGCAAATCATTGACGGTTGAAGGTAGAAAATAGACAGATATGTGAGTTTTAGGCGTCATACCTTTGAGAAAAATCATGCCAATGCAATATCTGTTATTCTATCAACTTTCTAAGTTTATAAGAGCAATATTTAAAAAAGTGGCCCTATGTTTGGGCCTTTGTCCCCCTGTTATTTATGGCTTTGATCAGATTTTTTGCTGTCAGAGGTTGAGATGTATGACTCTAAACCAATTTCTGAGTTGCCCCCAAGCACTGTCTGGTTAAGTGACTTGTTCAAGGTCACGCAGTAAATACATGAGGGAATTAAAGTCTGTACCACTGGAAATACAGCTCACAAACTTAAACGTTTGTGCAACTGGCATTGTTGGAGTCACTGGTTGACAAGGTTAAGTTACTTAATTTACACCATTCAGAGGCATACTTTCTACAGCAATGTGAACAGGGACACTAGCAAGAAATGCATTTTTAATTTAGTGGAACCAGAGACTACTTTATGCCTTCCCTTTGACACATCTCCTCTCACAATTGAAAAGAACTGGGATCATCACTCCAGACTGATAAAGAAAAGTCTGGTTCACCATTTTGATCCAGATGTCAGTATAAGAGCTAGTAGTGTTCCTCCTAAATTGCAAGCTGGTCTTGCAGCTGTCCCGATCTCCAGAGCCTTAAGCTCACAGCTTGGAAAAATGGAGTGATACCATGTAGCCATTACAACTTCCTTTATACATTCCATCCAGCTCACCACATTCAGAAAGTGCTACTCAAAGTAAAAGGTAGAAAGCAAATACAATTTTAATAACTCCTTTTTAGCTGAGTGAGACTTGGTTTGTATGTAAGAGCAAATTCAAATACATCCTGTGCCACTCACTCACTCAGTTTATTGGCCTTTCAGGCCTCTGACAGAACATTGGTAGGAAAGTACATTCAGTTGGGGTGGTTCTTGAACAGACAGATGATAGCTGGGATTTATGTGAAGAGTGCAAGTTTGTGTACTTCTGAAGCACAGAGGGGGCAGTTCACAGAAGACAGTTTTCTTGAGGTGACCCTAAGTGGAGCAGATGAAGAAAAGCACAGTGGTTTAAGGCTCAGCCCTGACACCCAGTTACTAAATGCTTGGAGTGTGCATGTTCTTTCTTTGTTCTTATGGGCTGTGGATACTCTGTTTTATTTATTTACTGTTTGATAACCAGGTAGGTGGACTTGTCTGTTGACCCATTTCAGCCATGATCCAAGCTCAGTGAGCAGCAAGTACAATAGTTTTAAAGAATACAATCAGTACATAGGTTATCAAGATTTACAGTTAGAAAGGTATAGTGTAACATACAACTGCAACATGAAGGAAAGAATACACAGAATGATTATGTATTATAATGACAGTGCAGTAGAATATATGTTTTTAAAACAGAAGTTGTTTCTCTAGTTTCCTCCAATATTACTAAAACTGTCTCTAAAGTTAAATTACCATTGCCCTTGTTATCTGGGCTGTGGCTAAAAAGGGTCCAAGAAGGCCAGATGACTTGCATGGTTAATTTTATTTAAAAGTATTTGGAGACTGTAATTACCACTTAACTGAAGAACACTGTGCATTATGAAAGGGAATTGCTGAAAACCAGTAGAATTGTAGTGAGCAGTACAACAGAGACTAGATTCCAGAGATACCACTCCCCTTTCATTCTTCCATTGTGCTCATAGTGTAGGACACTACTAAATCACATCTGGAATACTGTGTGCAAGTCTGGAGACCATGCAGAGGAAGGAGAATTAAATCAAAAGGGTGGTAGTGTAGAGGATAAACAGAGGGGTGGAGAAGGAAGCATGGTTGACAATTGGAAAAACATTTCAGGATACTCTTGAGAAAGTCATATTGCTGAAGAGAGTGGTACATCTCTTGTTTTTATTACCTGAGACAATGCACAGTGTAAGTTATGAGATAATTCTGTGCTGTCTGGAGCAGAACAAGAAATGGATGGTGATGGGAGAGGGGGGGGAGTAGCTGCTTAATCAGCAGACATAAATGTATGAATTAGGACTACATCAGAAAGAATAACGAGGAGAGATGATGCCACATTATTCTTTGAATCTATTTAGGTTAATCTTTGAGTCTTTCTCTTTTACTGGACAAAGCTAAAGCATACATTAAAAATGGCTGACAGATTAGTCAGCATTTGACATTTGCGGACTGGCTTATTTTAATAGTTACATAAAATAAAATAATTTAGTGAGATACTGTTGCTGCTGCCATTTGTTCCACCACATTTGTGATATACCATCTGTTTATTTCTGTTAGTATGTTGAATCATTCTGGATTTGGTGAATACAAAAATGACTTACTTTGTTCAGTGTCATAAAAGTAGTTCTGCAGCATAAGCTTAAAGGAAGATTGCCTTACTTTCAGAAACGAAAAAAAAAAATCAAGTCAAATGTAGCTTTTTGAGGATTGTTTTTCTTTTTTCGCGGAGCTCATCCCCTACATCTAATATATATATATATATATATATATATATATAGAGAGAGAGAGAGAGAGTGTCTAATTTTAAAGTAACACAGTCTAAGTGTAAAGGATAATTTAAAACATTTTTGCAAAGGATTGCTCAAGCTATTTATGTCACAAGCGCGATATCTAATGTTGAAAAACCTGCAGTGCAACCAACGAGTAACTTTGAATTAATGGAGAGAGAAAATTAATCCGATATATATTTTGGCATGTCATCACTGCAACCTGTGTAGATTTAGAAAATGTAACTGTGCCTAGAATTAAGGCTACTTAAGGAGAAGTACAGAGAAAGAATTATGACTTTTGAGATTGCTGTTATTTGCAAAATGTGAATAGTTTTGTTATTGCTCTGTTATTTTGCAGGCTCCTTGAAGAGGGAGATACCCAGTGCATGCATAATAAGTGGCAACATGGTTTCAAAACAAAATCCACTAGAGTGTTTTTGGTGGGCCATGGACGACTGAGTCCTCTTCATGTTTAAACAGGGAAATGATGTACTTATGCTTTTTGTTTTGTATAGACCATTAAGTTATCGTGCTTCATTTAAATACTAACACTGAAAAGCTCAGTACATTTAAAGAGGAACCAAATGGATTTCTGATTGTTGCCATTAATAGCATTTCAGATAATATAGGCAATTATTAGGTACATTATCTTAAAACAGCTGTTTTGCATAACTGGTGTACTTCACTTAGACATTATGCACAAGCGTCCGAAATGAAGATTAAAAATTTTCAATGGCATATTTAATTTTCTCTAATTACATTGCTTGAAACAGAAAAAAAATATTACGACAAGCAGAGAAATGTTCCTTTATAAAACTGAGAAATTGTAGTGAACGTTAAAAATGCCTATTTAATGTAATTAAGTAAATAACCTTTTTCTTTTGTCTGCTTAACTGCTTGTTCTGATTTATGAATATTTTAGAAAATAATGCAGCCTCAAAAGTATAATAACTGATGAATTCATGCTGACACGTGTTAGAGAATAATTTTCTAGATTGAAAACTATTTGCATTGCAAGTTAATGTGCTATGCAATGTGCTTTGATATGATAGAATTCTAAAATAATTATTACTAGGCTAGATCATGTTCATCTAAAATGTGTATTGAGTAGTTAGGCACTTATTTTTATAAACAGAATACATTGGCAGCATAATTGTTCTCTGACAATTATTTTTCTGATTAATGTTTTGTGCAATTTGAAAACAATTAGGAACAATTTTGATTTTAGTTAAAAATGCAAAATTATAACTACTTTTAAAATAAAGTAGTCTGATATATCTGTATGTTCTCAACCTTTTCAGGCATCAAAGGTACTGCTGTAAAACTCCGATTTCATTGTATCGTTATATGAAAAGATGAGTCCAGACATAAAAACTAAAATATTGTCACATTTTGTTTTATTACTTTACTGGTTTTAAGAGCAACTTGCTTGCAGCAAGGTAGTGGTTTGAAGTTTTGTATAGTCATCCTGCTAAGTGTACACACTTACTGCCTATAAAGCATGTGATTCTACCAGGTTCTGACATTTGAAGTCTAGTTATTGAAATTGTCATCTGGCCCTTTCCAAGTTTATTGCATCAAGCAAAAATTACATACAGTATGACAGTCTTCCGAAATTTATCAGTTAGCTTCAAATAAACCATAGACATACATCTTTAAAATTCTTGCATGCAGTCATCTTGAAAGATAATTCGACAGAATGATTTGATAAATTCATGCATATTTTCTCTTACTTATTATATTCATGTTTTGACTTAGAAATATTGGCCAAGTTTGTAATTTTGTATTCCAAGTGTTCTGCTTGAGTTTAAATGGCTAGCTAAAAAAAAATTGAGTTTACCTAAATCAGGGCTGTCCCATCCAAAACTTGAAAGCAGTTTTGCAATAAGTACCACTTGTGCATGTCTTTTACCTTTATGCAGAGATAGAAGGTATTCCTGCTATCCTAGTTCCTTTCCTTCAGTAGTTGTTTTGTTCTATTTATTGCTCATTTCTTTCTTACCCGGAAAGATACTGTAGAAAAATATTAGATTTAAAACAGTATTGTACAGCATCCTGTGCCTGACGTTTGTCAGGATGCCTTTACATCCATTTACATACATGCATACAAGTATTTCAGGCACAGGCAATAATGTCCTTTTAGCCTGCCAATATGCCAGAACAATTATTCCCATAATAAATGCCCAGGTTGTTCTTAAATATCTGAACTAGTGCTTGCTTTAATGTAATTTGATAGTCTTTTCCATGTATCAGCTACTCTGTCAGAGAACGAGTTAGTACACTTCTCATTCCTGGAATCTCTACATAGGTTGTCTGATGACGCTGTACAATTTTTTGATAATCCCAAAGATTCCCAGAGGTACTTTTCTCTAAATGCCCTGTATACCTGAATAAGGTCTCCTCTTAAGTATCTGTATGAGATACTGTACAAGTTCAGGTACTTTAGTCTTTCATAATAACTTAAATGTTTACATCTGTGGATGCCCTTGGTATATTTCCATTGTACTCTTTCCAGTTTACTCATGCTTGTTTTCTTAGAAGGTTTCCATATTGTTATTCCATACTCAAATTTGGGTGTAGTGTAAATAAACAGTGATTTAATTATTTCTGATTTCCTAGACTTTATATATATATTTGTACAACTTATAGTTGTATAACTATCATTAACCAATTGGTTGACATGATTAGAAAAACTCAAAGCTAGAGCTACCCATATACCCAGCTCCTTAAATGAATCTACAGATCTGATGATGTCAGTTTTCATTTTATCCTCACATATGGGATTAGATCTGATCCCTCGGATCCAACTGGGGTATTGCAATACCTTGTGGCAACCAAAAAGCTCTCAAGCTCCCTACCCTACCCATAATGTCTCTATCCCAATCACCTTTGATCTAATTTGCTGCTTCGTGAAGATGTGGTCCTTCCAGTTAGCTCTCGGGCAATTAAGTACAATTTTTGCTTTTTTTTGCCAAACATTTTCTCAGCTAAAATCTATTTGAATAAATAAACATCATGTTTACCCCATTTGACTCGTTATTTCCCTTTTTCCTTCTTGTACCGAGGTACTTCTAAACTATTGTTAATAGTCCCTTCTCTCTGCCTTTTTGTGATAGCCTCTTCCCCTTTTTCCCCTGTGCTGTGGTATGTCTTAACTACTATTGTTAGTGGTCCCTTTTCCTTTACATATATTTAGCCTTTGTAAAAAAAAAAAAAAAAAAAAAAAAAAGAAAGATGTATCTGATCTGAACAGTCAAGCCCAGCTTCCTCTCTGTCCTCCATAATTTTTGACAAAGGAAGAAAAAGGCCGCCTTCTGCTCCGAAGTTACCATTGGAACATTCTCTTAAAGTGAATAAACTGTTGGATCTTAAGACTTTCTCGGAACTTCCAGGACTCCCCTGTCTGATGCGACCTCATCGGATCTGAGCCTCTCTGCTCCCAAGGATAGATCGGATCGGTTGTTGCTAGATCGTATGGAGAGCCATTTCAAGCCCATTTGGACCTTACCTAGGACTCTGGATGGCACTGGGTCGATGGAAGGAGAGTACAGAGTTCCTTCTCTCTTCTTGCAGAGAACAAAGTCACCATTGGCATCGTCAACTCACTCAACTAGATGCCTCACAGCAGATGAAGTGGAGAGGATGGTCAGGAAGATCCTCTGGGCACAAGGTATTACAAAGACACCTTCTGCTTCTACCCTTAAAGGTCAGGAGTTTCGAATCTCATCATTCCCTCTTCAAATTCCTCTTCTGACTTCCCTTGAAGTTTTAGAGCCTTAGAATCCGATCCATCCGGTATTGTCTGTATCGGAGCCAAAGACCTTTCCCTCCTTGGGTCAGACCACTGCTCTGAGTTCCTTGGCTTAGTTGAAGCTGGGGAGCTCTCGGGGTCATGGTAGACCAGTCGGGTCCGAGATAGTGGGGTCGACTTTAGCATTTTCAGAGCCATCCCTCTGTCATGGAGTTTTGGCTTAGATCAGTCCTCCCCTGGCTTCGGCCTTGTGAGCGCTGTCATCTCGGTTTGAGGGTACCAGAATCCGTAGATACGACATGTCAGATCAAGGATCCTTCACTTCTCAGGGGCAGTCAGCTTTCAAGGCTTTGTAGAGGGCCGGCACAGGCAACATCTATTTCATTGGATCTGTAGTCTTTACCCTTGCAGACTTCGCACCCAGTGTCAGGACCAGACCTCCCACAGGGAGAGGGGGTCCAGAAGCCCCAGGCTACCCAAAAGTGTTCCCCCTTCTCTTCTGATACCTTTCTGAAAAACCCCACGGAGGAGGTCCCTTGGAAGAGGAAGTTTAAGAGGAAGCACTTAGACTCCATGGGGGAGTCCGTCACTGACCTCGATGAAGGTGAGGGATCCCCACAGTCACATTCAGATGATGTTTCCTTTGGGGGCATCCTAGAGATCTTGAAACAGAGAGGTGGCTGGAACCCAGCAATCCCTCATCAGAGGAGTCCTCAGAGACCAAATAAGATAACAGCACCAGGGGATAAACAATTTTGGTCAAAAGGTGTTCCAGGAGATGCCATGGTCATGTCAGCGGCCACGAAAAAAGAACTTGCAAAAAAAGTTCTATTATCCATCCTCCTAATAAGGATTCTAGGATGATGGATGGATGTGAGAAACATGTTTTCTCTTCAGCGACCTTTGCCTTGAGGTCACTGAATTATCTTTCCCATTTTACCAGATTGCAGAAGGATCTGATTAAGGAGTTATCAGATACCCTTTCAGGAGCTCTCTGAAGAGGTACAGGATTCGGTTACTACCCAGCTGGCCACCCTGCATGCTATTGCAAACTCCTCCATGAGGCTCATTTCACATGAAGCCAAGGGGGTGAATAGAGCTGCGAGTTCAGGCATCTCTATGAGGAGGCAAGCGTGGATGCACTTGTGTGACTTTGCTGAGCCCTTTAAGTCTTAGCTTGTCAATGCTGTGATTTTAGGCAAAATAGGGAAGTGCTGTCAGGCAGAGATATGCTGTCCAGGTGTAAGAAGGATGGGAAGACCCTTTCTGCTGTGGGTGTTCATTTTTTCACTCCCCAGAGACTATACTGAAAAAATCAGTGGAGCAGTGGCAAGATGTAGTTCAGAAAATCACAAGGATCTTTTCCTCAAGCACATGGAGAAAGTTCCCTCAGGGTCAGAGGGGGGATCAATGATGGAAGATGCTGCCCCAATGGCAGAGGAGCTCAGCATCATCAAGGATCCAGAGATGTATTCTTTGGGAAACCCTTCCAACGCTCCTGAGTGGAGGTCCAATTGTTCTTCTCTGGAGGCAATAGGGGGTCGACGATCCCTGCACCTGATAGCCTGGCTAAACATAACAAGTGACAAGTGGGTGCGGAGGATAATATACCCTTTTCCCGTCCACCATCCAAAGCAAAAAACTCCCTGATGTTCCACCCGGTCAGAGGGACCAAGCAGCCATTCAGATACAAAGGCTGTTAAACAAAAGAGTCATCCAAGATGTCTCACCAGACCAGAGAGGATCAAAGTTCTTTTTGGTACCAAAAAAAAGACGGGACTAGAGACCAATCTTGGATCTCAGCTAATTGAACAAATCAGGTCAGCAGGGCAAGTTCCAAATGGTCACAGTTCAGTACATTCTTCCATTATAGTTTCACAGGTGTTTACCAGGCTAACAACTGCAATGGCCTTTTTAAGCCTAGCCATGCATCCCAAATCTCTGACAAGTTCTGATACCCTTGATAAGTGTAAGCATGGGCCTGGGAGATGAACTATTTACAGGTTACCTGTGTCCATTAGAGACATAGATGCCACACCAGAGATGAATTTCCGGTTTCCCATCCAGTTGTCCAAGTTGCACTTGAATTGGGTTAGGGAGAAACTCTGCTTCACATGGATGGGAAGCCTGTTCCATAGACGCTGTAGTCTCTGGGATACATACCTATCTTTCCAGCAGGTCGTATTTATATCTCAGGCAAGGTTTAAGTCTTTAGAACTGGTAATTCTGGTGTTGTTTGTTTTGTGGATATGCAGGAGGTCCATCAGAGTAGAGTCTAACAATGCCCTGTATGTCAGGCATAGATCTCCCCTCAAAAGCCTGTAGGAGACAGAATACAGGCATAGGGCCTTGAGGTGGTATGCATAGGACATTTTACTTATGCCCTGTATTGTTTTAGTGAGGAACCTCTGTGGATACTCCAATTCAGTTATTGGATATGACTGGTTAGGTACAGACCAAAGGGGGTATTGTACTCAATGATAGGTCTGATGAATATCGAATACAGTGTAACAATGACTTCTTTGGACTTAGATGTCATACATTTATTTATAAGCTGCGCAACATAGAATGATTTCCTCACCACTGTAGACACATCACGGTCAAAGGCTAGATTACCATCTATGTGTTTCCCTAAATCTCTGACTACTGAGTCAAGTCTAAGGTTTGTGTTGTCAATATGGTAGTTACAAGGGATGGATGACTTCCCAAAGGATACTGTTATGCATTTTTTGGCATTTAGTTTTAGCCCATGGCTCAAACACCAGTTGTTTGTCTGTGTCAGCCTTGGAGAATAGTTGTGTCAGTGTGAGATTTAATGACAACTCCTAATTTCCAATCATCCGCAAATTTAGTCAACCAGAGACCACTGACATTGGCCTTGACTTCTGAGAAGTAAATGTCAAAAAGGAGCAGTGCAAGTACTGATCCCTGAGGGACTCCACTTGTGACTGGCCTCTTTGTACAGGGGAACTCCCCAGTTCTATCTTCCTGGGTCCTATCTGTGAGCCAGTTAACTATCCATCAGGTGACATACAGGTTTATCAACAAACCCCAAGTGGGGTATTCTTGGAAAAGGACGATTGGATCTGCTCGATAGAACTTCAGCAGTCATACTACCACATAAAGAGGGAGATGCGATCCAGAAGTCATTTATGCTTCTGACTGGGAGCCTGTCACTGTCAGTTCAGAGTACTGCGGTTTGGCCTCACTGCAGCACCCAGAGTGTTCACCAGATCTATGGCAGTAGTAGCATCTCACTTGAGAAAGCAAGGATTCCGGGTTTTTCCATATTTAGATGACTGGCTCATAACCACCCTGACCAGGTATCTGCTTGTAGAAGTAAAAGACATGGTTCTTCGAATGTGTTCTTTGTTAGGTATTACAGTAAATTATGAAAAGTCACACCTAGTCCCCTCTCAAGAGTTGGACTTCATAGGAGCAAACATAAACACAGTTGAGATGGTAGCATGTCTGCCTTCATCAAGAGTGATGACCATAAGAGATCGTCATAAAGTTGATATACAATTCAACAGTATCTGCTCGAATGGTACTTCAAGCCTTAGGTTCTGTGGCAGCAGCAATAATACTAGTTCCACTAGCAAGATTCCACACAAGAATCTTGCAGTGTCTGCTCGCAGTACAGTGGTCCATTCTTTGTCAACCCATGTCAGCCCCGATACGAATCACGAACACTTGCAAGAAGGATCCTTCATGGTGGATTCAATCAGATCAAATTTGACAAGGTCACCCCTTTGTTCCCCCTTTCTCCAAGGCCACAGTGACCATATATGCTTCCCAGATTGGGGGGGGGGGTATTATCTGGGAAAAACAGTCCAAGTCGCACATAGATTTCCTAGACATGAGAGTGTTGCTATTAATGTTGCAAGCCTTTCAGAATGCTCTTCCTTTGGGGACAATTCCAGTTCAGTCGGACAACAAGTCGGTAGTCTGGTACATCAACAAGCAAGGGGGAACCAGATCATGCTCCTTATGTCAAGGGGTGCTCAGTGTGTGACAGTGGGTGATTTCATCCAACTGCTTTCTGGTAGCAGTGCACATTCCGTGGAAGTCCGACAAGATAGCAGACAAGTTGAACAGATCCATTATTCATAGGTAGGTACTAGGCTATCTGCCCGATGGCATTTATAAGCCTAGCCAGAATGTGTTGGCTTTTGCCACCCCCTTAGATTAGTTCCCTGTGCCTCTATCCAGCAGAGCCACTGAAGTGATCCCCGGGGTAAACTTTCTGTTTCCCATCCACTCGTCAAGGTTTCTCTTGAAGAGTGTTAGCGAGAACCTCTGCCTAATGTAGATTGGAATCTTGTTCCAAAGCATGGGAAGTCACTGGGACAGGAATCTATCCCTCCAGCACGTCCTATTTATTGTTGTGGTGAGGTTTAGGTCCCTAGAGCGTGTGGCTCGAGGGGATATGGTTTTCTTTAGGTAGAGCATGTCCATCAATTCTGGGTTGGATATGGCCTTGTATATCAGGCAAAGATCACCTCTTGAGTAGGTGGTATGCAACCGAGTACAGCTGGAGTTTCTTTAGTCGAGCTGCATAGGGCATTTGTTTGAGGCCAGTGATCCTCTTGGTGAGGCACTTCTGTGGTCTTTCCAGCTGTTGCAGGTGTCTTGTAAGGTACATCCCAAATGGGGCATTGTACTCTATGATGGGTCTGATGAGTGATGAGTAGAGGGACACAATGACCTCTTTTGATCTGGATGCTTACCCTTTTGTGATTAGATGGGCCACATAGAAGGATTTTCTAACCACTTTGGCAATGTGATTATAAAAGGAGAGATTACTATCTACTTGGGTCCCCAGATCCCTTATTACGTCTTCCGTATTTAGAGGACTACCACCTATGTGGTAGTTTGTGGGTACTTTGTTTTTTCCAAAGGGGATGACTATGCACGTTTTGGCATTTAGTTTGAGGCCATGATTTTGACACCAGGTATCTGTCTCAGTGAGACCCTTTTGGAGGATGTCTGTGTCAGCCAGTGAGTCAGATGTTCTTCATCTCACATTGCTGCAGTCCTTACTTATGGGTAGTCCGCTGTCCTCGGTCGGCCCGAATACCAAAGTATTAGGCTGACGTCGGTCATGGGCGCACAGCCCTGACATCAGAGCATCAGGGTATAAAAGCGCATGACCGACGTCATATCCTCAGTCTTTTTTGCCGCATGGTCCGATGCAGAAGCAGCGTTGCAAGTGCCGTTCGGCTTTCTGAAATTTTTCGTTTTCGGAGTTTCAGACATACCAAAGGCCATGATTTTGACACCAGGTATCTGTCTCAGTGAGACCCTTTTGGAGGATGTCTGTGTCAGCCAGTGAGTCAGTTATAGCCCCTAGTTTGCAGTCGTCTGCAAACGTGGTCAGCCATAGTCCTCCTGTACTTGCCTGTACCTCTGAGAATTATATGCTGAACAGGAGGGGTCCTAGGATTGAGCCCTGGGGAATGCCACTTTTAACCGGTTTGGAGTCGGACCTAGCTCCCGCAACTCTTACCATGTGGGTTCTGTCTGTGAGCCAGTTGACAACCCATCTCATGACGTAGGGGTTTATGTTCAGGCTGGTGAGCTTGTCTATAATACCAGAATGGGGAATGGTGTTGAAGGCCTTTGCGAGGTCTAGGTAGGCTATGTGGACCACCTTTCCCTCGTCTATATCCTTGGCAACTGTCTCAAAGAAATTCACCAGGTTTAGGAGGCATGATCTGCCCTTAACAAAGCAAAACTGGGTAGGGTCCAGTGTTTGGAGGTTCCCAATGTCTCTGTTAATGAGTTCCATGATGATGCGGTCCATAGCTTTGCAGAACAAGCTGGTCAGGCTTATAGGGTGATAGTTCACGGGGTCTGTTGTGTCAACACCTTTGCGGAGCGCAATAACCGTTGCTGTGCGCCACTCTATGGGTACGTAGCCTGTGGAGAGGCTGAGTTTGAACAGTGTGTTTAGGTGAGGAGTTAGTTCTTCATTGAGCTCGTGTAGGACACAGCATGGGACACCGTACGATCCCATTGATGCTGTGTTTTTGGCTTTGGAGAGGGTTGTTTTAACCTGAGTGTGTGTGATTTCAGGGGCTCTACATTTTTTTGGCATCGTTATGTGTCGTTTTGGGGGTGGGAGGGGGGTGAAGTTTGCACTGAACCTGTCTGCCAGGATGTTGGCGATATCAGTCAGTTCAGTGTATTTTGTGCCATTTTGCACTAACTTTGAGCAGATCTGAGAATTGCCACTTAGATTCTTGACATAGCTAAACAATGCCTTGTGGTTATCTTTGGAATCCTTGCCAATTTTTCTTTCGAAGCTAGCCTTGGATGATTTTATGAGGGATCGTAGTTTCTTGCTGATACTGACCAGGGATGTCTTCCCTTCTTGGGATTTTACTCTTTTCTGTACTAGTTTCCTCCTTCTGTTGTATAGCTTGTTTATGGCAGGGGTCCACCAGACTGGTTTCCTTTTCTTGGAGGAGTGAGTTTTTGTTTTGCTTGGGATAGAACGATCCATGCATTCTTGTAGGTGCCCGTAGAGTGCATTAGTAAAGGATTTTGCAGGTTGGACAGCATTATCCTTTAGCATGGGGGCTTTGAAACTTTCCACCTCGGTCTTAAGTAACGTGAAGTTTGCTTTTGAAAAGATGTTAAGTTGTCAATCTCGCCTTCGTTCTTGCTGGATGGGTTCGGAGCCGATCCTCGGCTCCGACTCGGCACTTACTAAGCTCGAGAGCTAATTTTACCAGCTCGAGGCAACCCTATATCCCATGATGCAAGGTGAAGACTACCCAGATCTCGTTTGCCGCTTCGCTAATGAGGTGCCTTTTTTTTACCAGCTCCAGGTAAGTGACTAGAAATAAGATTTTAGTCTACCCCCTTTTGTATTTTCATATCTGTAGTTATTTTTGTTAACCTTAACGCTTACTTTAACCCTATTCCCGTTAGTGTTTCCTTTTTTTTCTCGAGTTATTTATCCCTTTTTCCCTAGCTATAGGCCTTAGGCCTTCCCCTTCCTAAATTTTTTCCTGTCAGGGATTGTTTGTGTATGACTGTGTGTTATCCCTGTCTTGTTTAAATTGTTGGATTGGGTGTTTTTTGTGTGTGTGTGTGTGTTAGTGTTTTACATCTTGGGTTTCTTCGACACAGTTATGTCGAAGGACACGAAAGTCTCAGGCTTCAAGAAGTGTGACTCGTGCTGTCAGAAGATGTCTCTGACAGACGGTCACACTTCTTGTGTTTATTGCCTGGGACCTCTGCACCTGCAGGACTCTTGTGCTATCTGTCATGCCTTCAGCCCAAGAGTCCTGCAGGAGCGCAGAAATAAGTTGATATTAAGGGGCTTATTAAAGCCCGAGAGCTCCCCGACTAAGTCGGCGCCGGGGAAGCCCTCGAAACCTATTAAGCCATCGGCTGAAAGTTCCAAGCCGTCGGCTTCTGGTTTACTTTCACCAGGGTCGAGATCGGCTCCGGCCGGAGCTGATCCTTCCACCATAGCTGTCACAGTATCGGCTTCATCCGGCGCCGATACTGCCCAGTCTAGACATTCAGTGTCGGCTCCGGCTGGAGCCGACGTACCCTCGGCTCCGTTGGCTCCATCGATCTCTAAAAAGAGATCTCGATCCCCTTCATTAGAGTCGATACGTTCGGCTCCGAGATCTCCCCTGCTCTCGGAGTGGAGCCATCGGAGCCGTTCTTCTCGGTCATCCAGGCTGTCTGATCACAACCTTGAGAGAGTGGTGAATAGACTTTTAAAATCTCAGGCATTGGCCCAAATGCTCCATAGCCCGTCTCAACAGACGGTAGCTATTTCACATCCACCAAACATTCCTCCTTCGACTCTCTTACAGAGCTCGGAGCCGGAGCTCCTCGGAACTGTCACCATTGTAGCTTCGGAGCCGATACCACCCCTTTCGGCTCCGTCGTCCTCTGCTCCGATTTCCTCCTTGAGGCCTTCATTGGAGGGATCCGGGCGTCTGGTCTCTCTCGTCGGCTCCGAGTGGCATCGGACCCTTGTCCGACCCCGTTCTCCCTCTCGGGGCTTTGGCGTTGGTGAGCTCAGCCCCGAAATCTGCCTCGGAGCCTTCCCTCTCGGTGAAGCCTGGGGTTCCTATCTCTTCGGAGCGGGAACTTTCTGGTCTCTCTGACGGGGGAGCCTTCGAGGTGATGAGGAGTGTACTAGCCCCTGGGCTTAGTCAACAGACAGTTCCATCAGCTCCTCCCACTACAGTGCCTGCTGACGTCTCTTCCCACTCTCTTGCTCCCGGACCCAGAGATCCAACGCCTCAGGTTTCCCCAGTGGGAATATCTTCCTCTTCTGAGGCTTCTCCTGATCTGTCAGGTGAACCTCCGCGTAAGAGGACATGTAAGAGGAAACATCTAGACTCCCCCGAGTCTATTACATCTGATACTGACCTGGATGAGTCGGAAGGATCCCCAAGGTCCTCCTCTGAGGATGTCTCATTCTCAGATATCCTTGAACTCCTTAGGCAGAGGGGGAACTGGCCCTCCCTTAATCCTTCCGAGGACGAGTCAGTATACCTGGAGGCGTTCGGATCTCGACCCTCCACCTCCTGGGTGTCTCCGCCTTTCGACCCTGTTATGGAGGTAGTGGCTCGGAAGGCGTGGATGGCTCCGGATTCAGTGGAACCTATCCCTAGGAGGCCTTCAAAATTCATTACGGCCCCACCAGATAGACAATATTTGACAAAGGGTGTCCCAGTTGATGCCATGGTGGTGGCTGCTGCCACCAAGAAGGAACTAGCTGATCCTTCAGTACCTGTCCATCCTCCTAACAAGGATTCTAGGACTATGGACAGGTACGGCAAGCGGATTTTTTCTTCAGCGACTTTTGCCATGAGATCGCTGAACTACTTGTGCCACTTCACCCGCCTTCAAAGAGATGTTCTTAAAGAGTTGGGAGAAGTTTTACAGGATCCGTCAGCTGCTGGGTCTCAGGATAAGATTAGCTCACAGCTAGGAATCCTTAACTCCATTGTTAACTCCTCTATGCTGCTCATTTCTTATGCAGCCGATGGAGCGAGTAGGGCCGCAGGCACAGGAGTGGCTTTAAGGCGTCAGTCCTGGATGCGGCTTTGTAATTTTGCAGACCCCTTCAAGGTGTCCTTCACAAACTCCCCTTTTGATGGTTCGACCTTGTTCGGACCTCAAGTGAAAGACACTTTGACTAGATGCGAACAAGATGACAGGACTCTTTCTGCCGTAGGAGTCCATTTCTCCACCCCTTCAAGACCTTACCCCAAAGGACAGAAGGGAGGGAAAATGTGATTCCGCAAATCTCAAAGAGTCACGCCTGATGCACGAAGTCAGTTTACCCCCAGAGGCAGAGGGGGTAACAATAATAGACGCCGCCCTAGGGGCAGAGGGGGTCCGCAGAATCAGGGTAGCAGAGAGCCTCTTTCTGATAAACCCTTCCAGCATCCCTGAGATGTTGCCCGATTGTCCACCTTTGGAGGCAGTCAGGGGAAAATTATCGCTGTACCCAATAGCCTGGCTTTCCCTTTCTCAAGACAAATGGGTACAGTCGATTATATCCGAGGGTTACAAAATTCCCTTTATTCAAACTCCAATTCAGCAAAAGGGAACCCTTCCAGACGTTCCACCCGGTCTAAGGGAACTAGCAGTAATAGAAATATCAAAACTGCTAGTAAAAAGAGCCATCCAGCCAGTCCCAGTGGACCAAATAGGATCCGGAATCTACTCAAGGTTCTTTTTAGTTCCAAAAAAGACAGGGGACTGGAGACCAATATTAGATCTGAGCAAACTAAACAAGTTTGTAAAGAAATCAAGATTCCGGATGGTCACGCTTCAGTCCATTCTACCCTTTCTGGGCAAGGACAATTGGATGTGCTCGATAGATCTTCAGGATGCATACTATCACATAAAAATTCACAGACGCTCCAGAAGATTTCTCCGCTTTCGGCTGGGGACCAGTCACTTCCAATTCAGAGCCCTGCCCTTTGGACTCACTACAGCCCCCAGAGTGTTCACCAAATGTATGGCAGTGGTTACGGCTCACCTGAGACGTCAAGGATTCCAGGTGTTTCCATATCTAGATGACTGGCTCCTCACTGCCGCCACCAGGCATCAACTTCTCCAAGCCAGAAATTACACCATTCACATTTGCAGAGGGTTAGGGATTTCTATAAATTTCGAAAAATCTGCCTTGTCGCCTTGTCAATCTATTACTTTTATAGGCGCAAAATTGGACACTGTACAACTTTCAGCAAAGTTAACAGATCAAAGGATCTTGGACATTCAAAGACACGTCCAGGTGATTCTTCTAAGCAACAGAATTCAGGCCAGATTTGCTCTGAAAGTATTGGGTCTTATGGCGGCCGCCATAACACTTCTTCCTCTTGCCCGCTTTTACATGCGTCTTCTACAATGGATGCTATTCGCCCAATGGTCCTTTCAACAACTTCCCATGCGTCACGAGATCATTGTAACTACAACTTGCAAAAGACATCTGACCTGGTGGATATCGTCCCCTCAAGTCCATCAGGGCAGACCTTTTGTTCCACCTGCCCCGGTTGCCACGGTTACATCGGACGCCTCCCTGATCGGGTGTGGGGGGGGCATTATCAGGGCAGAATGGTCCATGGCACTTGGCAACCTTTCGAATGCCATCTGCACATAAATGTCCTAGAGATGAGAGCGGTGCTTTTAACGTTGCAAGCCCTCAACGACTCTCTTCCCCTGGGAACTATTGCAATCCAAACGGAAAATATGTCCATAGTGTGGTATATCAACAAACAGGGCGGAACCAAGTCCTATCCACTGTGTCGAGAAGCTCTCAGACTTTGGCAATGGGCAATCTCTTCTCAGCAGTTTCTGATAGCAACGCACATCCCCGGGAAATCCAACATCATAGCGGACAGATTGAGCAGAGCTATTCTCATGCCTCACGAGTGGTCTCTCAAACAATCAGTGACGGAAGAGATTTTTCAGAAGTGGGGCCCTCCTTGCTGCGACCTTTTCGCTACACCTCAAAACAGCAAATGCCCAGACTTCTTCTCTCTCTTCCCCCTTCCAGGCCATCCCCCCAGAGACGCTCTAACCCAAGATTGGCCCCGGGGACTTCTTTATGCATTTCCCCCCTTTCCGCTGATACAGCTAATTCAGAAAGCAACCGCCTTGAGAGCCAAGTTGATTCTCATTGCCCCTTATTGGCCTCGACAGATATGGTTTCCATTCCTACATCGTTATCTCTTGGTACAGCTATGGCATCTGGACCCGGTTCCAGATCTTCTGACCTACCAGTCGGGTCAACTGCACCAATCCATACCTTCTCTCAACCTCACTGCTTGGTTGCTCCACTTCCATCCTTAGCCAGGCTTCCTATGATTTCTAATCCCGTCCGGGATATCATAGTAGCTTCCCTAAAATCTTCTACCAGAAAGATTTACACTAGTAAATGGCGACGTTTCTCTTTCTGGGCAAAAGCTAGGAACATAGACCCCTATACTGCTCCGATTCATTCGGTATTGGACTTCCTAGCTGAGATTTTTCACTCAGGATCCTCTTCTTCCACAGTGAAAGTTCAACTGGCAGCCATTTCAAATTTTCATATAGGCTTTTTGGACCACAACATTATGTCACATAAGCTTTGCAAGGCATTCCTTCGAGGTATCTTTTTACTTAAACCTCCGATTAGAGACCCCACACCACAGTGGGATCTAAATTTAATTTTAACATCCTTGATTCTTTCCCCCTTTCGAACCTGCAGCTGCCTGTTCTTTGAAATTTCTTTCTTGGAAGACACTTTTTCTAGTCGCCATTACTTCCGCCAGGAGAGTATCTGAGCTTCATGCTCTCTGCATTCGTCCTCCCTATTTAATATTCCACAAAGATAGGGTATCTCTAAGGACTAATCCATCTTTCTTACCAAAAGTGGCATCGCAGACAAACCTGAATCAATCCATTGATCTTCCAGTGTTTTTCCCGAATAATTCTGATAGATAGGAACAAAAGTTACATTGTCTTGATGTTCACCGCCAGCTCAGATATTATCTGGACAAAACTAAACTTTTTAGGAAATCTGATCAACTGTTTCTATCCTATGCAGAGAACAGGAAAGGCCTTCCAGTTTCAAAGGTAACTTTATCTAGATGGCTGTCTTCTGTGATCACTTACATTTATCAGCTCAGAGGCAAAGAGTTGATTTCTAAGCCAAAAGCCCATTCTACCAGAGCTCTAGCTACATCCACAGCTTTTCAAGCTAGGCTTCCAATAGACACTATTTGTGCAGCAGCCACATGGGCCTCTCCTCATACCTTTGTTTCACATTACAAATTAGACTTGGCCTCCAGAGACAGAGCGAATTTTGGTTCCACCGTTCTTAAGAGTCTATTCCATTGAGCCACCCAGGATAGAGGTGCTAGGGACGTGGTCCCATCCAGCAAGAATGAAGGCGAGATTGACAACTTAACATTTAGAAGTTATGTACCTACCATAACGTTACATGTTAGTTGTCTTCTCTCACCTTCTTTCTTGCGTCCCGCCCTCCACCCCCCTAGCCTGGTCAGACCGAGAAGATTATGCATCTTCTATTAAGAGGTTTATTCCTTTCTAGCTGTTCAGCTTCTAGGGTCACTACATTAGGTTGAGCCTTTCTAGAGGATTATGATGTTATTTAGTATTGTTAGTTTTCTTCCTCCTCTTCAGTTGGAAGAAAATATTACTATTTCTTTAGCTACCAAACGAGATCTGGGTAGTCTTCGCCTTGCATCATGGGATATAGGGTTGCCTCGAGCTGGTAAAATTAGCTCTCGAGCTTAGCAAGTGCCGAGTCGGAGCCGAGGATCGGCTCCGAACCCATCCAGCAAGAAAGAAGGCGAGAGAAGACAACTAACATGGAACGTTATGGTAGGTACATAACTTCTAATTTTTCATGGTGGTTTCCTTGACCGGGGGTGGGGTGGAATGTGGATGTCTAGAGTGATTAGTTTATGGTCAGATCTAACCAGCGAGGGGTTAACCTCCGGTGTGGAATACCGGTCACCCATGTTGGTGATGACCAGGTCCAATATGTTGTCACCTGAAGACCAGGTCCAATATTTTGTCACCTCTGGTGGGGGTGTTGACCAGTTGATCCAGGGCATTTGAGTTTATAAATTCTAGGAAATGTTGGGCAAGGGAGTTAGTACTTGATTAGTTCTCCCAGTTAATGTTTGGGTAGTTGAAATCACCCAATATTAGGGTGTTTGGTAGGACCTTTATGTTTCCCAGTGTTTCCAGAAACACGGAGTGGGGGTCCTGGCACATGGTGGGTGATCTGTAGCAAGGTACAGTTTGAATTGCAGTTTTGCCCATTGTTAGTTGCACGTGGATGATCTCTGAAGCATCGTGCTGTGCCACCAACCTGGAGATGTGGGTATCCTTGATTAATATGGATACGCCCTCAACTTTTGTATTTCGGTCCAGGTTCTGTGGCGGAAATGTATGGTATGAGCTGTAGCCTGGTAGTGCTGGGGTGCTCTCTGGAGCCTTAAACCAAGTTTCTGTTACTGCACATATATCGATTTTCTCCATACTGAAGAGTGCCTTGAGTGCGTGTATTTTGAGGTTTAGAATTCTGGTATTGAGTAGCATTACCCTCAGTTTTTTGTTACTTGTGCTATTTACGGTGGTGGGTTTGTCTTTTGAGCCTTGCCTAAAAAAGGCACTATGGGGGTGGCAAGAGTCTTGACCAGTATTCGAAAGCCTAAGGGTGACAGGTGCAAGCCATCTCTAGCAAAGCAGCATGGCTTGTTGAGCATGTCACCCCAGGCGGACAGACACTGGATCCCCTTTGAATTACACCAGAAGCTTAGCCAATTGTTGAAATTGATATTTTTTTCTTTATACCGTGGTATCATTCTTGGTGAGGGCAGAATGCTACTCAGGGTCAGGGTCATACCGGCCTGGGCTACGTGATCAGAGAGCTCTTCCATGTCTCTTTTCATGTAGTCCAGGGAGGTACTGCTCAGGTCATTCACACCAACATGAACAATGACAGTACTTGTACTTGTTCTGGAGTGACCTGAGCGCTTGTGTTATGTGGCGGATCCCGGCACCCGACAGGCAGCTAACAGTAATCTTCTCCTTGTTCAGCTTAGTGAGTGGGATGTCAGTGTGCCTGACTAAAGAGTCACCTGATACTAGTGTGTTGGGTATGTTATTTTGCCTTAAGGGCTGTTATTGCATGGCACACTAGTTTTGTGACATATGTATTTCATGGTTTGTGTTGGGGGTGGAGGTTGCTTGGATGTCTGCTTTGGAGGTCTCTGTTGCTTTTGCAGATTTTTATTTCGAGCCTCCGAGTATGTTTTCCTGTATTTATGTGTGTTTTTTGCCGGCGCTGGTTTAATAGGTATGTGCGAGACTGGTGGTGTGATGCAAGTAATTCCCTTCTCCTCTTGACGGTCTGACCAGTCTTGGGTTGAGAGGGCTTAGCCTCCAGTTTGGCTGTATAATTGCATCTCTCGCATGTATTAGTGTTTGGTGGTAGGAGGAGAGGGTTATATGTGTACATGAGGCAGTTGTAACATCGCCTCAAAATGTCCAGATTCACCAGTTGGACTGGAGAGTACACCTGAAACTACCCTTTGGACATGCCTGGATAGGTACAGTGAGCTGTTTTACTGATTAGTTGGTAAGGTCGAATAGAGAGCCTTGTCCTTCTGTACAGTGTATGGGGGGTCTAGTGCTAGGGTTTTATTAGTGCTTGCTGTGAGGTTTGAGCAAGTGCCGGGCTGAGAAATGAATTGTTTGAGTGCTTAAGTTGAAAGTTTGTCTAGTTTCAAGGGAAAAATTGAAGAAGAGACTTTGTGGAGCTGGGAATAGTTATACCCTAGCTAACCGGTGCTGCCCACGCAGAACCACGCAAAAGCATTTTTTATAGCAGGGATGCCTCACAAGTGCTCCCTCAATCAGAAAGTGGCGGAAGACCTATTCCACAAGTGGGGCCAGCCTTGCTGCGACCTTTTTGTGTCTTCTCTGAACCAACAAATGCAGCAGCTACTTTGCCCTGATCCCCACCCAAGAGTGGAATCCCAGATGGATTCTGTCACTCACGGTTGGCCTCCCGATCTATTATACACCATTCCCCCAACTCCATTACTCTCCAAATTTCTTCAGAAAGTGAACAGGTTGAAGAGAGAAGTAATCATCATTGCCCCATATTGGCCTCAACAAATCTGGTTTCCCTTTCTTTGGCTTCACCTGTGGAAGAAACCATGGATTCTGGATTCAATTCCAGACCTCCTGTTGCACCCAACAGGAATGCCTGATTGGAATATTCACAGTCTCATGGTAACAGCTTGGTATCTCTAGTTCTGTTTATAGCCAGGCAACCTTTGCTCTCTTCACTAGTGTGTCATATTCTACTTTTGTTGTATAACAGTAAATGGAGGAGATTTGTACATTGGACTCAACAAAACAATGTAGCTCAGTTTTCTGCTCCTATGCACACTATTCTGCAGTTTTTAGCACATCTGTTTAAGGAAGGTGCAGCTTACTGTACAATAAAAGTGCAGTTAGCTGCAGTTTCTAATTTTCACATTGGATTTGATGGTTCCTCCCTCACTTTTCATAAGCTATGCAAAGCCTTCTTGAAAATAACTCTTTCACTCAATCCCCCTTATAAAGATCCTTCAAAACCTTGGGACTTAAACTAACCTCCTTTTGAACCAGTGGCTACCTGTCAACTCAAAATTCTCTCTTGGAAAACTATATTTTTGGTAGCCATTATGTCTGCAAGAAGAATATTTGAGTTTCAGGCTTTAGCATCCCAACTGCAATACTTGATCTGAAGTAGTTAACTTCATTTGCCCATCAACCTATGGGTTATCGGATCCATATCGGATCCGAGCCGGCAGCTTCCAACAGCTAAGATCCGAGCTCCAAGCTCCTCCCCCTTACCCATAATCCCCTGCTATCCCATCCTGACCTCAGATCTAGTTTGCCGCGGTTCTCTCAGCAGCTTGATCGAGCTTCCAGGCGTGGTAGTTGTTGGATTTGTGAGAAAAAAATCTTCTTTTTTCCTAGTTTAAACAAATTTTTGTGTGTGTGTGTGAGTTAACATAGTTCCCCAATAGCATTAACGTTTTTCTTTTTAGTGTTATTCCCTCCCCCTCGTGTATGCGTTAGGGTGTGTGTTTTGGGGCCTAGCGAGTGTGTTTCTTTTGTAGGTATGGCGGAGGCACCCAAAACTTTCTTTTCAAAGTGTACCGAGTGTGGCCATAAGCTGTCCCCTGCGGATGGCCACACTCGGTGCGTTTTATGCCTTGGGGGTTGAACATCTTTCCACCGGCTTCACTATTTGCACAGCGTTCAACCCCAGGGCCCTCAAGGACCGGAGGTCGAAGCTGATTCTGGCAAGACTTCTGCCCCCAGACTCGGCTTCATCCTCCTGTCCCTCCGTGGCACCTGCCGCAGCTACGGCAGCGCCACCTGCTATTCCCCTTCCCCCTGGCCGGGACTCAATCTGCTATTCCCCTTCCCCCTGGCCGGGACTCAATCTGCTATTCCCCTTCCCCCTGGCCGGGACTCAATCTCCCACCTTGGGCCAGGAGGAGAGGGAAGCCAGAAAGGAGAAACGCCGGGAAAAGCACCACAAGCGGCGGGCCGAAGCTTCTGCATTGGCCCCGCCAGCCAAACGGGTTTCTCCTCCTAGGGCCTCCGAGTCTTCTCCTTCCGGGCTCCGATCTCCCCGCTTTTCACTGGGGCCGGAGGAGGAGGAGACCCAGTCGCCTTCGAGGTCATCGAGGCGGCACTCCCGGCCCGCCTCGGTGGCCTCATCAAGGTCTACCCGCAGTATGTCCAATGCAGACTCGGACTGGATGATGCGTAGGTTTCTCCAGGCCCAGCTGCAGATGGGAGTGCTCCTGCCTCCCTGGAGGGGGGGGGGAGGCAGGAGCACTCCCAGCTGCAGATGGGAGTGCTCCTGCCCCCCCCCCCCGGGGGGAGCTTGACCCCCTTTTTCGCCCCGATTGCTCCTTCTCCGACCCACTACCGGCCGTGGAGCCGGGTAGCGTCGGAGCCGGGGGACTGTCGGCGCCGATAGTATCGGGTACTTCGGCGCCGATGGCACCTTCGAGAGTTGAGCTTCGGATCCGGAGGTGTCAGTATGGCTTTGGCTCCGTCTCGGTCGGAGCATACTGGCCTTTCAGATCCGACCGCGTCGGCGCCGGCTCAGATCCGCACGTCAGATCAGAGGGAGGGTCTGCTCTCGGATCCTAGGGAGAGCAGCTCTCCTTCGGCGTTCGATGTCGTGGAGGGGGTTTTGTTGAGGGACTCCAGGCCCCCGGCTTCAGCTATGGCTCCACCCTGCACTCCCTCTCAGACGGGTCCGCCTTCCATCACCCGGCCCCAGGGACAGCCTGCTGAGACGTCCCAGATAGTTCCCTTGTTGGAACAGGATGTGGTTGGTGAGGCCTCTTCTGACAGCTCCCCCGAGGATCTCCAAGGTCACCCCCCGAAGAAGTCTCCTTCGGAGACATCATGGAGATGCTTCGGATCAGTGGGGGGGGGGGGTGGTCTGCCCCAAAACCTTCCTCTGACGAGTCTGTGTTTCTGGAGGCATTTGAAGCAGGCCCGTCTACCTCTTGGGTGTCCCCTCCCGCCAATCCCCTGGTAGTCCTGATTACTACCAAGGCATGGAAGGAACCGGGCACTGTGGAGCCGATTCCAAAGAGGCCGGACAAAATTCTCAGCCCCCCTTCGGACAGGTCATTTTGGAGCAAGGGAGCCCTGGTAAATGCCATGTTGGTGGCGGCCACCAGCAAAAGGGAACTGGCCCAGGAGAGTTCCTCGGTCCATCCTCCAGACAAGGAGTCTCGGATGATGGACCGTCTGGGGAAGCGGGTGTTCGCTTCAGCCACGTTTTCTGTGAGGTCGCTGAACTATATGGCACACATGATACGGCTCCAGCGGGATCTTATCAAAGAATACGCTGGGTCGCCCCCAGAGTCCATGTCGGTGGAGGACAAGAAAGTGTACTCTACCCGAATGGCCACTCTCAAATCTATCTCCAATACCTCTATGCAGCTACTATCCCATGCCATGGAAGGAGCCGCTAGAGCTAGCGGAGTGGGCGTCATCCTATGGCGACAGGCGTGGCTCCATTATTGTGATTTCGCGGAACCTTTAAGGCGTCGTTCGCAAATGCCTCGTTTGATGGTTCTGCCCTTTTTGGCAAGACTGTACGCGACACACTGGTCCAGAGTGAAAAAGACGGGAAGACGTCTGCCGTCGGAGTCTGCTTCTCTGCTCCCCAGAGGTCCTTCTCCAGTTACCAAAAGGGACAGAAGAAGATGTGGTTCCGGAAGTCTCAACAGTCCCGTTTTGCTCCGGACCCCTCGTCCTTCAGAGGCAGAGGAGGACAGGGTGGACGCCGCCCTAGAGGCAGAGGGGGCCCGAAGAACTTTGGGTCCAGAGAACCTTTCTCTGATCGGCCCACGCAGCAACCCTGAGGGGTTACCCGACTGCTCCACTCTGGAGGCAGTCGGGGGGCGTTTCTCGAGGCACCTGGCAGCTTGGGAGTCCATTACAACAGATCGCTGGGTGCTTCAGATCATATCCAGAGGCTACAAGATCCCTTTTCTCAATCCCCCTCTCAGTCCCCGAAGCCTCCCCGATGTCCCACCCAATCAAAGGGAGGCGGCAGCCGAGGAAATACTCTGGCTGCTAGAAAAAAGAGCAGTCCAGCACGTCCCCCCAGACCAGTCCGGATCAGGCTTTTACTCCAGGTTCTTCTTGGTGCCAAAAAAGACGGGGGACCTAAGACCAGTCCTCAACCTGTCCTTCCTGAACCTGTCAGTAGCCAAAGAAAAGTTCTGGATGGTCACTCTTCAATCCATTCTCCCCCTTCTGCAGGAGAACGACTGGATGTGCTCCATAGACCTCAAGGATGCGTACTACCACATTTTGATGGACAGACGATCCAGGAGGTTTCTCCGCTTCCGGCTGGGAGCCAGCCATTACCAGTTCAGGGTCCTTCCCTTTGGTCTCACCACAGCCCCCAGAGTGTTCACCAAAGTGTTAACCATTGTAGCGGCCCACCTGAGACTCCAGGGAATTCAGGTCTTTCCGTACCTGGACGACTGGCTCCTGGCCGCCCCCACCAGGCATCTACTTTGCACTGCCAGGGATTATTTTCTCAACCTAGCTCCCCGGCTGAGGATCACGATCAACATCAGAAAATCTTCCCTTCTGCCAACTCAAATTCTAGATTTCATCAGAGCCAGATTGAACACCAACCAGCTTCTAGCCTTCTTGACTCCGGACCGGCTACGAACTCTGAAACTCAATGTACTGCCCCTTCTACAATCCCCAGCTCCCCCTGCGGAATTGGTCCTGAGGGCTCTAGGCTCAATAGCGGCAACCATCAACCTACTACCCATGGCGCGCTTAAACATGAGAGTTCTTCAATGGACCTTACAAGTCCAGTGGTCCTTGCTGCTACATCCCCTGAGCTTTCCCATTCCTCTCAGCAGGGTGTGCAGGAAAGCCCTCTTATGGTGGCTCCAGTCCCCGGACCTCCAGAAAGGGTGCCCCTTCTCTGTATCCCCTCCTCTAGCCACGGTGACCACGGACACCTCTCGCCTCGGGTGGGGGGGGGCACTGCATGGGCAGGACCATCCAAGGCACGTGGAACCATTCGGAGACCTCATTGCATATCAATGTCCTAGAGATGAGAGTGGTGCTTTTGGCGTTGCAAGCACTTCAAAGCCTTCTTCCCTTGGGGACAATTGCGATCCAGACAGACAACATGTCGGTCGTCTTTTAGATCAACAAACAAGGGGGAACCAGGTCCTATCCACTTTGTCGGAAGCCATGAGACTGTGGGAATGGGCTATGTCCACCAACTGCTTTCTCATAGCGACGCACATTCCGGGACGGTCCAACATTTTGGCAGGCAGACTGAGTCGATCCATCCTGTCACCGTACGAGTGGTCTCTGAATCCGAAAGTAGCGAAGCAAATCTTCTCCAAATGGGGTCAACCTCGTTGCGATCTTTTCGCTTCTCCTTCGAACGCAAAGTGCAGCGACTACTTCGTTCTAATTCCCCCACCCGGGGAATCCCCCAGAGATGCTCTGGTGCATGTTTGACCACCCGGTCTACTCTATGCTTACCCTCCTCTGCCCCGATGCTCAAATCTTTACAGAAAGCCAGACAGTTGGGGAGCAGAATAATCCTCATTGCCCCATTCTGGCCTCGTCAAGCTTGATTCCCTTATCTATGGTCTCATCTAGTGAATCCCCCATGGATTGTAGATCCCATGCCGGATCTGATCTCTCACCCATCAGGCCTGTCAACCTCGAATCTGGACAACCTCAAGCTCACAGCTTGGTTGATCCAGTTCCAGTGATAGCTAGGACTCCCGGTATCTCGTCCCCTGTCAAGGTTATTCTAGTAGCCGCTCACAAGCCATCTACTAGAAGAATCTATAATAGTAAATGGAAGCATTTCTCTATTTGGGCGTAGCATCGGAACTTAGATCCCTTTACAGCTCCGTTGCCAGCAGTACTAGATTTTCTGTCAGGGTTATTCGACCAAGGTGCTAGCTCTTCTACGGTCAAAGTCCAGTTGGCCGCAATCTCTCGTTATCATGTTGGCAGTGATCTCGGCCCTTTGACTTCGTCCAAATTATGTAAGACCTTCCTACTAAGACCTCCGGTAAAAGATGCAGTCCCTCCTTGGGATTTAAATCTTGTACTTCAGTCTCTAACAGCTCCTCCCTTTGAGCCTGCAACTTCGGTGGATCTGAAATACTCATCTTGGAAGACGGCATTTCTTGTTGCCATAACTTCAGCCAGAAGGGTCTCGGAGTTTCAAGCCCTTTGCGCCAAGCCACCGTATTTGATTTTCCACAAAGATAGAGTCTCACTCAGGACCAACCCCTCCTTTCTGCCCAAAATTGCATCGGAGTCTAATATCAACCAATCTATTAATTTACCAGTCTTCTTCCCAAATTATCAGAACAAAGGTAAATACAAGTTGCACTCTCTAGACGTACATAGGCAACTAAGATTCTGTTTGCACAGGACAGCTGATCACAGGAAATCAGACCAGCTTTTTGTATCCTTTGCTAAGCCCTCTTTGGGAAAACCTGTATCAAAAGTCACATTGTCCAGATGGATTTCCCAATGTATTCTTTTGGCATATGAGAGTTCGGGCTGGCCTGCACCTCAAGGAGTTCATGCCCATTCTACTTGATCGATTTCTACCTCTGCGGCTTTTCAATCTAGGGTGTCATTGGATGACATTTGTTCAGCAGCCACTTGGGCTTCATCTCATACATTTATAAATCATTACAAGTTGGATATTGTTTCCAGAGGGAGAGCATCCTTTGGCTCTGCAGTGCTCCGGAACATCCTTCCATGAGGACCTCCCAAGAATCAGGTAGCTGGGGACTCGTTCCCATAGGTTGATGGACAAATGAAGTTAACTGCTTCAGATTTAGAAGTTATGTACTTACCATAACGTTCCATCTGAGTAGGTAAACTTCATTTGTCAGCAACCGTCCCTCCCTCCATCCCCCTAACCTATATGGATGTTCAAAGGACTCCTGCTGTCATGTCGGATTGTTTCCAGGTTAGAGTAGGGAGGTGGTTCTTGGTATCGTATGGTTTATGGATAAGCAAACTCGATCTGAGGTCAGGAAGGGATAGCAGGGGATTATGGGTAAGGGGGAGGGGCTTGGAGCCCGGATCTTAGCTGTTGGAAGCTGCCGGCTCGGATCCGATAACCCATAGGTTGCTGACAAATGAAGTTTACCTACTCAGATGGAACGTTATGGTAAGTACATAACTTCTAATTTTTTCATAAAGACAGCGTTACTTTATGTACTAATCCATCATTCTTGCCGAAGATAGTTTCAGAGAATACGATCAACTAGTCTGTTAATCTACCAGTTTTCTTCCCAAACTTCACCAGTAAAGGTGAATATTTGTTAGATGGTCACAGACAGTTACATTTTTACCTTCATAGAACAAAACACATAAGAAAAGAAAGTCAGTTATTTGTCTTCTTTTCAGAGAGTAGATTGGGCCTTCAGTGACCAAAGTTACTTTAGCCAAATGGATTACAGACTGGATATCTTTTATTTGCAAGAGACAAGGTTTAGAGCTGCTGAAAACAGTTCAGCTCATTCCACTAGAGTCATGGCCACCTCCTCAGTCTTTCAGTCCAGAGCTTCCATGAGTGATATTTGCACAGCAGCAACCTGGGCTACCCCTCATACCTTCATTTCTCATTACAAGCTGGATTTGGTCTATAGGGTAGGACCTCCTTTGGTTCTAAAGAATATCCTTCCATAAGACCACCCAGGAAAAAGGTAGCTGGTACTCTGCCCCATATTTGAGGATAGAATGAAAATTGACAACATAGATAAAATAGTTATTTGCTCACCATAACATTCCATCTGTGTTGCCCATTTTCATTTTTTCCTCAACAACCCACCCACCATCCCCGTCCCTTCCTTTGTTTTTAGATGAGTGAGTTGACCTAAATTTGATAATTGGCTAATATTGAACACCGGAAATGGGTTTATCCTTGTCCAAGGTATTTCCCTAGTCTATTATTTTTCTATTGTTATCAGCAAATAAGATATGAGGTGATTGGGAGAGAGGCATTATGGGTAGGGTAGGGATCTTGAGAGCTTTTTGGCTGCCACGAGCTATTGCAACAGCCGCGGAACACATATGTGAGGAAAAAATGAAAATGGACAACACAGATGGAACGTTATGGGGAGTACATAACTATTTTTTTCAATCATTTAGTGCTGTATTAAATGTTCACCTTTCAATTTAGGTCTCCCAAATCTCATATGCTTAGTTTTTTTTTACGTATTCATCAGCATGTTATTCTGCTGTTCCCATATGGTCAATTTATTAAAGTTCTTTTGCATACATGCCTTATCTGTATAGCATGTAATCATTTACCCATTTTCAAGTCATCTGCCTATAGACTGTAGAACACCTCATATTAAAATGATAGATCTGAAAGATATAATCTAAATAAGTGTGGGTCCAGGACAGAGATCTGTGGGATATCCTGAATTTGTGCAGAGCTGATATGGCAGAGCTAAATTCTACTGGCTGTGTTGGATTCTGTTACCATCTGATATACCAGACTGATAAGTACACTTTTTTTGCAACTCAGTTTGCACTGTACTGTATTTATATATTTGCTTGTACTGTATTTATATGTTTGCTTTATTATTTATATAATTGCTTTATTGTTTTTTGTCCTTTGTTGTCTGCACTGTATGTTTCTCAGGGTAGCTCAGTAGCTAGTTTCAGGTGGGGGATTATTGAGCCAGTCCATCTTGGGTGTTCGCTATTGCCTGTGGTGTATTTTCTGTGTTGCACTTCTGGTACAGACTTCATTTCTGTGAATTTGTGCAGAGCTAAATTCTCCTGGCTGTGTTGGTTTCTATTCCCTTCCGATGTACCAAACTGATAAGTACACTTTTTTTTGCAACTCAGTTTGCACAGTACTGTATTTATATATTTGCTTTAAATTTTCTGTCCTTTGTTGTCTGCAATGTTTGTTTTTCCTGCCCTCCCTCCTAAGTTTTGTTGTAGTGTTAAACTTGGTGGCTTTGGAATTGCCCGCCCTTGCTGTAAATCTGATTTTGGTCACTCCTCCCAGTCCAGTCTCATTTGATCACTCAGTGTAGTGCAGTGAGATCATTTGGGTAGGATTACCCCCTTGCTTCTTTGACTTTGGACACTCCTCCCTATCCTATCTCATCAGCTCAGTATTCTGAGGAGAGAGAGCATTTGGGAAGGCCAACTTCCTTAGTTCCCTAATCTTGAACCATATTCTGTTTCCTCCCTATCCACTTAAAAAATACACCTTATTCAGCTGCTTTTACTGTAATTGTGTTCTTTATACTTTATTACCCTATTTTTGCTGTGTGCTCTTAAGTGTTCAAGTGCTTTTATCCTGCTGCATTTATTACTGCTTGTTAGTAGCCTGATTAAATTTATCCATTATTATAAGCATTTTAGCTTTGGTTTTAGCACTTGTGCTTCAGGCCAGTTACTGTACATTTAAGAAGGTTCTTGTGATCTACACTCTTATGGACACACCCTTATCAAAACCCTCTCTCCATAAGTCCACCCAAGCATTCGCAACACTATTCCTGGACAATTCCCATCAGTTTCTCCTGCCAGCCCAGTCAACATGGGCATACCTAGACAGTGTAGCAACTGCCTCATGTTTACTGACAACCTTCTTCTCCTAGCACATAATTCTTCCACCTGCGAGAAATGCATGTACATCAGTAACTTGGAGTCCATGCTGTGTCGCGCCACAGTCATTACTCCTCACAAAAAGGAGATTGCCAGCACAAACACTACACCACTCACATCACATAGCCAAGCACAACGCACACACACCTATGCAAAGGTCCTCAATAAAACTTACCTAAACAGCAGAGACCTGCAAAACACACTCGCAAACATTCCACATACACACAACACCAAACACATCACACACAGCAGACAGCCCACCAGTGTCTCTCAAACACAGCCCATAAGGCAGAACAGTAAACTATTACAGCCCACAAGACATACCAATAAACCAAACACACTAGTCATTGGTGACTCAGTTGTGAGACACACCGATGTCCTCCTCACCAGGCTCGACAAGGAGAAAGTCACTGTCAGTTGTCTGTCTGATGCCAGAATCCGCCACATCATACACGCACTTAAGTCTCTCCATAACGGGTACAAGTATGACTCTGTCATTGTACATGTTGGTGTGAATGACTTAAGATGTACCTCCCTGGACTATATGAAGGGAGACATGATTGAACTCTCAGGGTATGTGTTCCAGGCAGGTGTGACCCTAGCCCTAAGCAGCATCCTACTTTCACCAAGAATGATACCACAATACCAACAACTTCAACAATTGGCTTAGTTTCTTGTGCCATTCCAAGTGGATCCAGTTTCTGTATGCCTGGGATGACATGGTTGACAGGCCCTCATGCTTTGCCAGAGATGGCCTTTACCTGTCACCACCGGGTTTCGGGATCCTGGCCAAGGCTCTTGCCTCACCATTCTGCCTTTTTTAGGCAATGTCCCAAAGACAAATCTTCCATCATAAAAGATCTGTCAAAAAGCAAATTGAAGGTCATGCTGCTTAATGCTTGGAGCCTTAACCTGAAAATGGACTCACTGGAGGCCTTCCTAGCATTGGAAGATGCTGATGTCTGTGTGGTCACAGAAACTTGGTTTAGGGCTGCGGAGAGCACCCCTGCCTTGCCAGGCTATACCTCATTCCAACCCCAAAATGAGGTCGGGAAGGCTAAGGGTGGTGGAGTCTCTATCTTCTTTAAGGACAGGCACACCTCTAGAATGGTTTGCCAGCATGATGCACTGGAACTACTCCAGGTACAACAGACAGGTGGCAAGAAACCCATCCAAGTTATAGCTAGCAATAGACCCCACTCCACGATCAGGACACCCACTTCTCTTACCTGAATCTACTGGACTCCATCATGGTACTCCCTAACACACACTGATCCTTGGTGACTTCAACTACCCCACCATAGACTGGGTAAACGATTCTTGCACTAATGCACTCTCTCAACGATTCCTCGACTTCATCAGTTCTAATGCACTAGACCAGCTCGTCTCATCCCCCACAAGGGGAGATAACATTCTGGACTTGGTTCTCACTAACATGGGTGACTGGTGCACCACTCCCATGGTGTGTTCTTCCCTGGTGAGATCAGATCATCGGACTGTCTCATTCGAAGTTTCTATCCCATCCAAACCCCCCAGTCGTAATCAAGCTAAAAAACTTCTCAAAAGCTGACTACAACCTCCTAAGGGAGGGTATCTGTAGCTTCACACCACCACCCCCTCAGAGAATGCAGACAACTATGCTGAATAGTACACCAGTGCAGTATACAAGCACCTGTACAACTGTATGGTATCAGCCATAACCAATAGAACTAAAACCTGCTCCTCAAGGAAACACAAACCTGTTTGGTGGACATCCTCTATCAACAGGCTTTACAACAAAAGGAATAAACTGTATTCCAGGGGTAAAAAGGAACAAATTCCAAACTGGAAAACCCCCCACCTTAGCCTCAACAAGCAAATTAGATCACTAGTGAAAACCTCCAAGGCCAGTTATGAATCAAAACTAGCCTGCATAACAAAGGGAAACCATAAAGTCTTCAGTTACATCAGGAACCTCTGTGGCAAAGCCCAGGTGTGTTCCGAATTAGTACTTAACAGTATCACTTACACTAATCCTGTTGACTTAGACAACCTGCTAGCAGGTAGGTTCAGCGCATACTTCACCCTCTGTCCCCCCCAAAGGGCCCTTTCGACATCCTCGATATGTGTCCCGCATCTCACATCTCCGTAGATCAGGTGTTACACGCCCTATCCAAGGCAAAGAACACAACTCTCCTTGTCAATAAGGAGAAATTAATCATAGGCACTAAACAGCCTATAATTGCAAAGTACCTTGCAAAGGTAAGGGAAAACAGCTCTTGTACTTTACAAAAAAGCACCTAAACAGGCATGTCCAAGGGTCAGCTTCCGGTGATTTCTCCTGTCCACCTGGTGAATCTGGGCATACTGGGGCAAAGCAGCAACTGCCTCATGTACACAGACAACCCTCTCCTCCTACCACCCAACACTACAACCTGCGAGAGATGCACTTGCATAGCCAAACTGGAAGCAAAGCTCTCTCCAGCCAAGATTGTGCTAGACAGTCAAGAGGAGAAGGTTAACACCTGCACTGCACCTCAAGCAGCACATAGCCCTTCAAAACCCACACCATCAACACCCACACATAGCAACACTAAACCCACATATTTGGAGACCCTTAACATTAACCTGATCAAGCAACAAGGACCTCTGAAGCTGAAACTCAAACAAACACCAGTCACGACCAAAGTGACACATAGCTCGCAGCACTAGTGTGCCACCCAACAACAGCCTCTAAGGCAAGACAATGTACCCAACACTTTAGTCATAGGTGACTCTATAGTCAGGCACACTGATGTCCCACTCACCAGGCTGAACAAGGAGAAAATTACAGTCAGCTGCCTGTCGGGTGCCAGGATCCATCACATAATGCATGCACTCAAGTCACTCCACAGCAAGTACAAATACGACTCTGTCATTGTCCATGTTGGAGTGAATGACTTGAGACGTACCTCCCTGGACTACATGAAAAGAGACATGGAAGAGCTCTTGGATCATGTAGCCCAGGCAGGTATGACCCTAGCCCTGAGTAGCATACAGCCTTCGCCCAGAGTGGTACCACAGTATAAGGACAAAATGATTGACTTCAACAATTGGCTAAGCTTCTTGTGTCATTCATAGGGTATCCAGTATCTGTCTGCCTGGGAAGACATGATCGACAAACCACGATTCTTTGCCAGAGATGGTCTGCACCTGTCACCCCTGGGATTCAAGTTACTGGCTAAAGCTCTTGCCACCCCTATAGTGCCTTTTTTAGGCAAGGTTCAAAGGACAAAACCACCACCGTAACAGATACAAGCATGCAAAATCTGAAGGTAATGCTAGAAGTCTCAACCTCAAAATTCACTCTCTCGAGGCACTCCTAAAAGTGAAGGACATCAATATCTGTGCAGTAACTGAGACCTGGTTCAAGGCTCCAGAGAGCACCCTTACCACTCTTTTCGGCCACCAAACCAAGACCGAAACACTAAAGGTGGAGGAGTGTCCATATTCACACCTCCAGGCTAGTTGCCCAACACAATGCATCTGAAATTCTCCAGGTGCAACTAACACTAAGTAAGACTGCAATCCAAATTGTAACTTGCTACAGATCCCCCACCATGCCCCAAGATTCTCAGTAAACCTTTCTAATCATACTGGAAAATATTAAGATACAACCAAACACCCTTATACTGGGTGATTTCAACTACCCTGCCATTAACTGGGAAAACTAATCGGGTACCAACACCTTTTCCCAGCGGTTCTTGGAATTCATAAATTCCAACACTCTGGATCAACTAATCCATTGTCCCACCAGGGGCTCCAGTATCCTAGACCTGGTCATTACCAACATGGGAGATTAGGTGCTCCACACCAGTGGTCACCCCCTCATTGGTCAGGTCTGACCATAAGCAAATCACCTGTGACATCCACATCCCAACCCCACCCCCCAGTATGGAAACCTCCGTAAAAAACTTCTCCAAAGCCAACTTCATGCTACTCAAGTCAGAAGTGACAAACTTCATGACACCCATGCAGACGGGATCTGAATGTTCGACTGCTGAATCCTACACTAAGGCACTGTACGAGCAAAGCCACCCGTGCATGAATCGTGACATCCCAAATAGAACCAAGATGCTCTCCTCCAAAAAAAGGAAGCCAATCTGGTGGTCCCCCTGCCATAAACAAACTATACAACAGAAGGAAGAAACTGTTGCAGAAAAGAGGAAAATCCCAGGATGCAAAAAATGCCCTTTCCAGCCTCAGTAAGAAGCTGAGATCCCTCATAATATCCTTCAAAGCTAGTTATGAAAATAAAATCGAAAAATATTCCAAAGACAGCCACAAGGCATTCTATAGTTATGTCAAGAATCTAAATGGCAATACTCAGATCTGCTCTGAGCTGCAACAGAATGGCATTAAATATACTGATCCCAAGGATGTTGCCATTATCCTGGCAGATCGATTTAGTGCCAACTTCACCCCCCTCTCACCCCCTAAAGGGCCCATCTCAGTACCAAAAGATTGCCAAATTCCAGTAATCGTGGCTACACTGGTAGGAACCGTACTCTCCAAAGCTAAGAATACAGCATCCATGGGACCAGATAATATCCCAGGATGTATTTTGCACCATCTCCAGCAAGAACTGGCTTCGCCATTGAGCACGCTATTCAGCCACAGCCTAAGTACAGGGTTCATTTCAGCAGAGTGGAGAACTGCCATTGTCATCCCCTTGCACAAAGGTGATGCTACTACTGACCCTGGAAACTATCGCCCCATTAGCTTGACAAGTCTGATCTGTAAAGCCATGGAGTGTATTATTATGGATCTCATAAACAAGGCCATAGGCAATCTCCAAGCACTTGACCCCACTCAGTTCAGATTCATCAAGGGCAGATCTTGCCTGTTGAATCTGGTTGAGTTCTTTGAGACTGTCAACAAGGCCCTGGATGAGGTAAAGTCAGTACATACAGCTTACCTTGACTTGGCAAAGGCCTTTGACACAATCCCCCACTCGGGCATCATCGAAACATTAACACAACTTGGCATAAATCCCTATCTCATCAGGTGGGTAGCCAACTGGCTCACTGACAGGACCCTCAGAGTAAAAATAGGCACCTTCACCTCCGATAACAGACTGGGACCCCTACTGTTTAGTATCTATTTCTCAGAGGTCCAGGCAAAGGAAAAAGGCCTGTAGCTGACCAAGTTTGTGGACGACTGTAAGTTGGGTGCTGTCATTGACTCCCCAGATGATGTTAGCATACTGCAAGAGGGTCTCACAGCAACTAATGACTGGTGCCAAAGTCATGGCCTCAAGCTAAATGCAAAAAAATGTATAATCATACCATTCGGCAAAAACACAACCCCTGCTAATTACCACATCAATGACAACACCCTTAGCACACAACCTGTGGTGAGAGACCTGGGCACTCAGGTTGATAACCTCACATTCGACCATCATGTAGTGGCAGTGGTCAGAAAAGCCTTTTACTTGGTTCATCTCATAAGTAAAGGGATTGCATCCAGTAAAAAGAGGTTATTACCTCTCTATACTCCTCCCTCATTAGACCAATAATTGAGTATAATGCCCTGTTAGGGATGTATGTCTCCAAACATCTGCACCAACTAGAAAGGCCACTGAAATACCTCACAAAGAGAATCCATGGCCTCCAACACCTGTCCTATGCAGACAGGCTCAAATCTCTATCACTCTTCTCAGTATTGTACATATTGCTCAGGGGTTATCTGTGTCTCGTCTACAAGGCGATCTCTGACCCTGCCCTAATAGAGATGCTCCATATCCGTAAGTCTAACTCCTCTTGCACCATGCACTCAAAAGGCCTGAATCTAATATGCGACAACAACAAAACCTGCTGGAGAGACAGGTTTGTCTCCCAGAGGCTGCCCCTCTCTGGAATAGACTTCCCATATACGTCAAACAGAGCACCTCGCTGACCCTCTTCAAGCACAGCCTTGATGAGTGGATGGAAACCACAAATTTGTCCGAGAGGTTCCACCTGTGTCCCTCATTAACAGGAGCAACAGGTGCTGACTGAGGTTTCTTTCTGGGGATAAACTCTTGGCTAGGCTTGTAAGGGCCTCAGGGTCATTAGCCTAGTGACCTCCTGTGATCCTATAACCTTGAATTTCACCTCTCCAATTGCTGTACATTCATATTCTGTTTGTAAGCCATGCAACTGTCCATCTTATCAAGAGTACATCAATACCTAGTTGCTATAATTTATTGATAAGTGATTTGTGCATGACCCTATCAAATGCTGATGTTGAAGCTATATAAATTACATCACAGCACAATTTTCAGTCACAGCTGCTGTTATATTGTTGCGGAACATCTTGTTACAGGTGGTAATAAATCTGTTTTCAATATAAGCATGCTGATAATATGGTTTCAAGTCCCAACATTTCAAATTCTGACAATCATGTATCCAATATACCTTTCTCCATTATTTTTCAACAACAAGTAAACTTATGGGTCTGTGGCTCTGGGTTTGTCCTACTTCCCTTTCCCTCAAAGATTAAAACAATCAGTAAAAAGGTCACACAGAAGAACCAATCAGTAAAAACCAAAAGAAAAGTCTAGCAAGGCTAGACTTTCTACTGTGTGATTCCTTAAACCTCTTGTATTAGAGGCAACTTGGGATATGTGCAAATGACCCTTTAAGGACATCAGGTGTTTCAGCTGTATGGCAATTCTGAATGCCTATGACTTTTTTTTCTTTTTAAGTCTATTTATGGACAAATTCAGGCCAATAAAGCCAAACTTCAGTAGCTGTGGACATGCATGTTTCAGCCTTCTTATGGCATCATCAGCACAGCATAAGTGGAATGTTTGGCTGACCTTTAGAAACACAGGGTTATTGTAACCAGCTGATATCCATAACGTTCAGAATTGCCATATAGCTGAAACACCTGATGTCCTTAAAGGGTTCATAGGTGTGTACTAGGCTAATGGCCCTGGGGCCTTTACAAGCCATAGAAGTGGCCTGGCATTGTGCTGCCCGTCGTTAGTTCCCACTGCCTCTGTCAAGTAGAGGCACTGGAGTGATCCCCGGGGTTAACTTTCTGTTTCTTATCTTCGGTTGAAGAGGGCTAGTGAGGTGCTCTGCTTAACATGTATAGGAAGTCTATTCCAGAGCATTGGTAATGAGGTTGCGGTCTCTGGAGCTTGTGGTGCAGAGAGATTGAGATTTCTTTAGATGTAGCATTTCTAACAGAGCTGGGTCAGACATGGCTTTGTGAGGCAAGCAGAGATTGCCTCTTAGTAGACGATATGAGACAGAGAATAGCTGGAGTTGTTTTAGTCTGTCTGTGTAGGATTTGCATATATCCCATGTTGCCTCTAATACAAGAGGTTTAAGGAATCATACAGTGGAAAGTCTAGCCTTGCTAGATTTTTCTTTTGGTTTTTACTATTTCCCTCAAAGATTGAAAACATACCCTTGTTAAAACTATCTTGATGAATCTCCCCATGTTTGCCATCATCGTAACATTCTCACAAGCCTAGTGTAAAGTTAAGTTAAATATAGTTGCTGAACTCAGATCCCTTGTAGGAGGCATGAATGTATTTTTGTGAAAACCATTTTGTTGATTAGAGGCATTAGTTAAATAGGGAAGATGATTACATTTCATAGGTCTTTCATGAACAAAATCTTTAAAAAATATCATATATGTGTTTCTCCCACACTTTTCTGAGTAGGAACAGTGAAAATTGCAATATCATCACATGTCCTCAGGCCCTGTTTACAGTATAGCTGATATGATATGTATGTCATTTCTAGCAGTTTTGTGTATATTTATTGATGCCCTTGTTAGACTGGCTAACTTTGTGGAGGACCTAAGGGCGTTCTTTCAATTTTCATTTTTCCTTTTTTTTACACTTTTTTCCTTTTCAACTTTTGAAGAGAGAAAGCTGATTAAGAGTGTAATGTCCATAGTTTGTTTTTTTTTAATCCAGACTGCACTCAAGCTTAAGCTGTATGTATATAGTGTAAATAAATGTAGAAAAACTTACTTGATATTTTATAAGATGTCTGTCTTAGACAGACAGAAGAATTGGTTTTGTTTGTGCCTGCTGTTAAATAATAATGTAATATATTTTAAAAGTTTTTATAACTATATGCATTAATTGTGTGATTAAATGCAGTCTCACAAGAAGGAAATAATTGTTTGCATGTAAGTGGAATGAAAATTATAAAAACTTGATCAAAGAATCTCTGAGCCCAGAACTATGAAAGCAGCAGTATGCAAACAACTAATTATGTAGATAATTACTAGGGGTATTTGAAACTGTTTAGTTTTCGTCTTCCTCTTGTGTTAGAAAAAACTGATGCAGTTAGCTTTGGTTTCTGTGTATTTTGAGCTGTTACTAGTGTAAAGTCATGCAGGCTTGGACGAGTTTGGTGTTTATATCTATGTAAGTCTGATATCTTGTTATCTGTATGTATGTTTTAGGAACTCTCTTTTCTTTAAGCTAGAGTCTGTGAGATTTCTTCAGCCATTATTGGTTAGATTTTTCTTTAAGTATTCTGTTTGTGCAGCTGATTGTTAACTTCATGTTTTGTGTGCAAGCTATTTACTTTTGCATGTTTAATTTGTATCGGCACATCACAGTATCTTGACTTCTTTTAATGTTTAATAAAGTTTTTATGAATTCACATTTAAAATATTGTGTCTGATATTTATTTATGTATTATTTATTATTTAAGGGGAGGGTGTTATTTAGCACTGTGGGTTATCCAGCTGCTGTTATCCACCTCTCATTGGCAAGTTTGCTTTGCGTGTTACATTTTGTGTTTATTAATTTTTTTTCTGGCTAGAGAGCATGAGTGGCAGTGTAGCTGGTGAGTTTCTGGCCCAATAATCTGTAGTGATGGCATTACTATCTTGCCAGGATGATAGCTGTGGGGAACTAGAGAATTCTACTAGCCTTTCCTGGAGTTGCATGTGTGAAAAAAACAAATTGATTTCAAGGCCGTTGTAGTGAGTATGGGATAAGTAAAGACACCTTGGTTCATGGAGTGGTAAGAAAGGGGCCTAGGGTGCTAGACTTAACATTCAGCTAGTAAGTCCTCAGTGAATAATCTTACTCTGGATGTAGATGTGGATGTGGGAAGCCCATACCCAGAGCAGCAGTACATATTCCATTTACACTGTTAGAGCCAGGTTGCATTTAGTGAACTGATTATGGATTTAATTTTTTTATCACTTTTTTACTTTAACCTGTTGAGTATCAGTAGTCCGACTTGGGAGACCATTCCTTGGTGGATCTGGAAGAGAGGCTGGCACTGTAGTCCCACTCCCTCACATTCCTGGTGGCATGGTAGTTGGCATTGGTGGGATTCAGACTCCTATCACTACCACCATTGTCATCACATTTCTGTTGAAGAAGAATTTAGACAAGTCTAAAACCCCTATTTGTGCCATTTTGGCTCAGACAGCAATAGTATGCTATTTGGGGATGCCATCAAGGAGACCATGACCTAAGAACAGGAGCTAGGAGCTCTCTGAGTTTACTTTTACATGTCATCCCCAAATAGATAGCAAGGTGGCCTAGGCAGTGTGCTGTAGTATTTCTGAGAATTCCGAATAATATCAGAAGATAAATACTTCCCAGCAGTCTTTTTGTGAAAGGTACCATTTTAACAGTGAGAATGAGACAAGCTTGCAGTTGAAGGTGAATATGCCAGAGAAGCAGCAAATGGATGGTGTTAATATCCTTTAGCATTCAAAATTTAAAAAAAAATTGTAAAGACTAGTGCCTTGGACTAACTGGCCTGCACAGTGATAAGCATCTTTAAGTGACTTCATATTAATTAAACAATTAAGGAAATTAGATCAAGGGAATTAAAAGACAGAACTTTACAAATATGTATTCAGTCCATTTGTCAGAGCATTTCATGTTTTAGAATACATTAAACTTCTTTTTCTTTTTTTTAACAAGAAACATCTTTAAAAACATCACTTATGACATAAGCAATCATACATTTATATAAATGAAAACAAACCACATTGACACAGTCCTAAAAATAATTTTTCTTCTAACTTAATTTTCAGATGTCCCATAATGTATCTAACAGTACTTTTTTTTGTTTGCTTGCTTTTGGCAAATAAAAAAAAAATAAAGTATGAAAAGTGGCTGTAGTAAACTCTGAGGAAATGATTGGCTGTTGTACTACTTGAATCCCTATCATAGTAATCCTTAAAATGCTAATCTGTCATATGATTTATCACATGCTTTTTTTTTTTTTTGCATAGAACAACATACAACTACAGGTGATGCCTGATACAGCCATGAATAATTGAAACATGAATGCAGTTGTAACCTGAAAGTTTTGTCCATTGATGCTCCAGTTTGTGCTTTGTCCTTTTGTTGTTTTGCTACTGAATGTGCAGGTGTTCCTGGCTCATACTGCACCCATTCCATTTTACAGAGAGAAAGAGGGATGCCATTTCTCATTATTCTCTGCAGAATGATTGGATTATGTATGTATTTATTTATTTATTTATGTATCTTAATAATTTGTTGACCAGGTGTATTGTACTCTTCTAATTGGGAGATGTTTCACTTTTCACCCTAATGAGATGATAGATATATGTGTTCTTGCTATAGTTGTTGCATTGGATGTGTACAAACCAAGAAACTAAGGTAAGACATTTACGATGGAGTTGCTGCTCACAGAGAGATTAAAGATGCACACTGACATTATAAAAATGCATAGTTAAACATAAACAATTTTCAGGGATTTACTTTATTAATTTGAACATTAACTGTTCAAGTTTCATTAGCTTGCTGCCAATTGCTTAAATTGCAGTAAACTTGTGATCAACAGCCAGTTTTAAAAAATGTTTTTAAGGGGGATAACACTTTCTGACATGGGGGCTTTGCCCAAGACTGCAAATATACTGCTTCAAAGGTTGTTCAGAATCAGAAGGTATATTTACAGACACAGTCTTTGTATTCTAGTATTTCTTAAGGGCATATGCAAGCAAGCAGTCCAGCAGCTCTTGGTGTGGAGAGGTGCCACAAGGCTCTAGTTGGTCTGGGAGTTTATCTAATGAATGTAGATTTCTTGAAGTAGAATTTTGATATTATCAAGTTTAAAAGAGAGTTATAATTTGCTGGAGGGTACATATTAAGGGGCTGTTGAGTTTAATGGATTTTAGATGATTCTTGTTGGAATGTTTAGATGAGAGGAGTCATTTGGAGTTGGGTAGGAGAAGCATTTGGGCTGGAATTAACTGGAGTCCTATATCTGGTGGAGTTGAACCCTTTCCAGTTGTGCATTGTATAGACTGGAGTCTTGCTTATTCTTTCCATAAGTACATTACTTGTATCCATAGTATAGTTTTAACTAGATCCACAAGGAAGATAAAGATTTGTGTTATGTAATGTGTTAGGAATTGGCTTTCCACTTCTGCCTTGCTTTATCTTGATTAAATGAAAGAGTTGAACCTGGAAATTACTAAGTAGGTTGGGCATGAGGTGGTAGTGTTGATATCGGTGGAGTTGTTGGCAGTTCTCCAGTCATTGTGAAAGAGTATGGCACAGAGCTTGATTGAAATTGTTTTTACTCCATGATCTACAAGTTGTAAGGGTAGGTGGATGTTTGTTTTTAACAAGGAGAGTGTGTAAGTGATTTGAGAGCGATCGGTGAAAGATGCTGGTTGCTGTAGTAATAATAGTAATCTGTAAATAATATTTTAGAGGAGTTGGTCAAGGACATTATGGTATTTACAATTAGTATTAAGCCTGATGGTTTCTTTCATCATTTGAACAAGCTACAGCTTAGCTAGGGTACCTAAAATGTTTTTATTGTTTGGACCAAAGAAGTTTATATTAAAGTCAATTAAGAGAATAACATTATGTTTGCTGGCATTGGCTTTATTAGGATAAGGTCCTTGCCCTTTTTTTTGGCAAGAAGGGTGTACAGATAGTTGATTGTACTGCAATTTTGCTTGTTTTGTAAAGATCATTGTTAGAAATTATCAATTTAGGCCTGTAGTCATCACTGGATTTTGACTGAACTAGGTGCTTGATCCATAAATTTGCTTGCAGAGTAGCAGCACGGTACTTCCTGCATTTCTTGGGTTAGTCTGAGGCCAAGTGGTTTAGATTAAGAATTTTTTTAATCCAAGATTTAGTTTTGCCTTCAAAGTCAAGAAAATGTACATTCAGCCAGGTGTCAAGCTGGTGTGATTTCTTGTGCTGCCAACAGCACTGAGGAGGCATCACTTTATGAGGTAACCAAACGAGACCACAGCAAAGGAAGCAGCAAGACAATTTCACCAAATGCAACTGTTTAATCCACGTTAAGCGCTTTCTTCCCCCAATACAAGGGACTTCATCAAAACCCCTTGTACTGGGGGAAGAAAGCTCTTAACGTGGATTAAACAGTTGCATTTGGTGAAATTGTCTTGCTGCTTCTTTTGCTGTGGTCTCGTTTGGTTATTAAGTTTGTGGACTGGTTGTATCACTTTACGAGGTGCCTTCTAGTGTGGCAGGTATTAAAGGGGAGATTTTACAACGTGTGGAAGGAGGACCTGGATAAGGGTGAATATTGTCACATAATAGTTAATATGTAATGTTGTTTAATAAATAACATACTTTGAATGTCTGCATGTTGAGATGGTGCTTTGTATTTATATTGCATTTCTCTACATATGAATGTATTGCCAATTCTCAAACGTCCTCTTCTCTGACACTTGAATTATCAGCATAAATTTGAGTGCACATGTAGTCAAAACTGTACTAAAACATAAAAAAAATTCACACGGGGCAAGCCTTCCATATTCACTGCTGCTTACAAATATTGACTACAAGATTTCATGAAGAGGGACAAGGAAAACCCTCTGAACCTCAATGTCTGATGTCACACTAAGTCCAATCCCACATGCTCAACAAAAACACTCAGCTTAGCCACATTGTGTGATGAAAGAAATGTTCAACAGATGAAACTGTGTGCACGCACACAAACACATACATACACGCACCTTTATTAAATCATTAATTTAACTTCTGTCTGAATTTTTAGAGTCATATCTTAAGCCATTATTATCACAAGTAAAGGGCTAGAATTATGGAGTCTACTGAATGTATCAATTTGGTGGAACAAATGCATGTTGCCATTTCCACTTTACTTTGTATTTTGGATGTAGAGCACATCCTCACAAACATTTCCCATGGGGCGGGTAATAAAGCTGTGGCACATTAGTTGCAATTGAGAAATCTGTGTACTGCACAGTTAAACCAGTTTCTGCTAATGCCGCTATACCATGTGTTAGAGGTTAATGTATTTTAATTTGACAGTAAATGTAAAGGCACAACAATGGGAACCAATTTGTTCCATATTTATGAGCTTTTTTATTCATTTAATTTGACAATGAGCATAATTCCTTTTTACTAAGAATGACATTTGGTGCTGGTTCTTGGATGACGTTTGGTTGCTTTGGACTGGAAATGTTGCTGGATGTCTTTCTTTGGTTAACTATCTTATTAAGAGCCCCTTACAAATCTTATCAGATTTACAGTTAAGCACTCTGTTTACTATTGAGTTTCTGAATGTAACTGTATGAAAAAGTAATTAGGTTCATAGGCTGGTACTAGGCTATCAGACCTAGGGCCTATGCAAGCCTAGCCATAACAATTCCTTGGATATTTCTTCCCACAATATTTACTTCTCTGGAACCCTGTCTAGCAGGGTGACTGACATGATCCCCGGGGTGAATTTCCTATCTCCCATCAAATCATCGAGGTTCCTTTTGAAGAGGCCAATAAGGCGCTCTGCTTGACATGTATGGGCAGTCTATTCCAGAATATGGGGAGCCTCTGGGTCAGGAACCTATCCCTCCAGCATGATTTGTTCATTGTGATGACAAGGTTTAGATCCCTGGAGCGTGTGGCTCTGAGGTGTTGGGATTTCTTTAAGTGTAGCATGTCCAGCAGCTCAGGGTTTGACATGGCCTTGTATGTTAAGCAGCGATCGCCTCTGAGTAGACGATATGCCACAGAGTATAGCTGGAGTTTTTTTAGACGGTCAGCATATGGCATCTACCTTAGGCCTGTGATACTTTTAGAGAGGTATTTCTGTGGCCTTTCCAGCTGTTGCAGATGTCTTGTGAGGTACATACCAAATGGGGCATTATACTCTATAATGGGTCTAATTAGGGATGAGTACAGTGGGACAATGACCTCCTTTTTTCTGGATGAAAAGCCCTTAGTGATGAGGTGTGCCACATAGAAGGATTTCCTGACTCTTGTGGCGATTTGGTTATCGAAAGTGAGACCACTGTCCACCTGTTTCCCTAAGTCTCTCATCACACTTTCGATGTTTAGTGTCCTGCCACCTGTGTGGTAATTCATGGGTACATGTTTTTTTCCAAAAGGGATAACTATACATTTCTTGGCATTAAGCTTGAGCCCATGGCTCTGGCACCAGGCATCTGTTTCTGAAAGGCCCTTTTGTAGAATATCCACATCATTTGGGGATTCAATAATGGCTCCCAGTTTGCAGTCATCTGCAAACTTTGTTAGCCAGAGTCCCTTAGTGTTGGCCTGTACTTCAGGGAAGTAGATGCCAAACAAGAGTAGTCCCAGGACTGAACCCTGAGGTACTCCACTTGTCACTTGTCTGGAGCTGGATTTGGAGTCGGCTACATTTACAGTCTGGGTTCTGTCAGTAAGCCAGTTGGCAACCCATCGAGTGACTTAGGGATTTATGCCCAGCTTGGTAAGTCTATCTATGATTCCAGAGTGGGGGATGGTGTAGAAGGCCTTGGCAAGGTCCATATAGGCTGTGTGGACCGCCTTACCCTTGTCCACAGCTCTGGAGACTGATTCAAAGAAGTCAATCAGATTCAGGAGACAAGATCAGCCCTTCACAAACCCAAACTGGGTAGGGTCCAGTGTTTGAAGGTTGCTAATGTCTTTGTTTATAAGTTCCATGATAATGTGTTCCATGCCCTTGCAGATCAGGCTTGTCAGACTGATGGGATGGTAGTTCCCGGGATCCAAGGTGGATCCTCCCTTGTGGAACGGGATAACTGTAGTTGCGCGCCACTCAGTGGGCACAAATCCTGAGGTGAGGCTATGATTAAACATGACACTTAGGTGAGGTGCCAGTTCATTTTGTAGTACACAGCCTGGGATGTCATCTGGTCCCATGGATGCTGTATTCTTAGCTTTGGAGAGTGCAGATGTTCTTCATCTCACATTGCTGCAGTCCTAACACTTGGGTAGTCCGCTGTCCCTCGGTCGGCCCGAATATCAGAGTATAAGGCTGACGTCGGTCAAGGCGCATTTGACTGACATCAGAACGTCAGGGCACAAATGCGCATGACCGACGTCATATCCTCAGTCTTTTTTGCCGCATGGTCCGATGCAGAAGCAGTGTTGCAAGTGCCGTTCGGCGTTCTGAAATTTTTCGAATTCGGAGTTTCAGACCGAAGTCAGAGTTGGTTAAGTACCCGTTGGGGAATATTTTGGTTTTTTCTTGCCTCAGTGGTTTACCGGATGTCAGAAAAAGTGAATAGCTGTATTTCTTGTGGGAAACAGATACCGCATAGAGATTACCATAATTTGTGTATACCTTGTTTGGGACCTGAGCACGACGTTGTTGGGTGTCGCTTTTGCTCGGTTCAATAAACGCACTATAAAGCGTAGGTTGGATTGTGCCAGGTTGGTCTTTGGGAAGCGGTGCAATTACAATATGCCGTCGGATGCTCCGCCGGCTTCCTCAAAGAAGCGCAAAGACAAGGCAGTTAAACCTAGGTTAGAGGAGTCGTCCGAACCGGACGCCGGTTCTTTAGAGGCATCAGTGGAACCGGTGGTTCCGACGGAGGCCTCTCTGGAGTCCCAGGGAGAGACTGTGTTTTTACAGGATGTGGCCTCTCAGGAGGCAGGTCAGGCTGTAGGGGCTTCTCAGGTAACTGTACTCCCCTCCCTTCCTAAGGTGTCTAGGCCCTCTCTTTCTGCTTCCAAGGCTTCTCCTAAAGGCAGGTCTAGTTTTGCTTCTGTGGGTGTCACTCATAGTTCTTCAGGTTCAGTGCCCAAGAAGCACATGCTTAAAATGGCAGAAGATTTAATCCTGATTCTTTGCCTCCTGCTCCTGTTAAACCGGATAGGTATTACAGGGTGCCTGAAGCTCATAAGTATCTTTTTAAGAGTCCTAGGGCAGACCCAGAAACTGTTAGCCAGGGGCCTAAGGGTGTTAAGGCTTCTGTTGTCAAGAATCCAGTTCTGGCAGATAAAGAGGCCAGGGCCTTGGATAGGTGGGGAAAGAAAGTTTATACTTCTTCCACTCTAGCCATGAGAGCTTTGAATTGCCAGTTTCACATGTTGAAATATCAAAATTATCTCCTTTCACAGTTGAAATCTAAGGTTGATGCTCTAGCGGAAGGTATTGATTGTAAAGAGTTACAAGATTTAGTGCATGTTTCTGAACAGGTGGGTAAGCATTCTTTGCAATGTGGTTTTGATGCTGTTCAGGCCACGACTAGGGTGGCTGCCACTGGGTCAGTTCTTCGCAGGCATGCCTGGCTGAGGGATCAAAATTTATCTGACCATGTTAAAACTAGGATTTTGGATGCCCTTTGCAATCTGATGTTTTGTTTGGTTCTCCTGTTGAGGCAGTTTTAAAGAAAATGGAAGACAAGGCTAAGTCTATGCAGACTGTTAAAGATTTTTTGCAGGTTCAGCCTCCAAAGTTTAGTAGAAATTGGCCTACTAAAGGGTGGACGTATCCTTCTTATGATTCCCAGTCTAGGGGTAGATCTAGACGTGGCAGGGGCAGAGGTCAGGGCTCTTTCAGGCCTAGAACAGGGAGCTCTCCTGCACAGTCTTCGGGTGAGGGCAGGGTCAGTCCTTTCGTAAACAGACCCAATGACCTACCTTTTCAGCTGCCAGAACCTTCTCGCCTGGCAGCACCTTTGGGAGGAAGGTTGGCACTTTTCAAAGAAAATTGGAGTTTGATTACCCAAGACAGATGGGTACTGGATATCATACATCACGGTTACAGGTTTTATTTCCATACCTTGCCTCCTTTCAAAGGCATGCCAGACATTCCCCCTCAACAAAGAATAGAGGCTCACAAGCAAATTTCTCTGTTACTCCAAATAGGGGCCATACAGCCGGTTCCTATGCCAGAAAGGGGCCTAGGATTTTATTCTCGCCTGTTCCTTGTGCCAAAAAAGGGGAACACGTGGAGACCAATTTTGGATCTGTCTATCCTCAACACTTATCTGGACATTCCCAAGTTCAAAATGTTGACGTTACAACAGCTTTTACCTCTATTGGGCAAGGATCACTGGATGGTAACTTTGGATCTCAAGGAAGCTTACCTTCATGTTCCTATCAGGCTAAGTTGCAGGAAATATCTGCGTTTTCGGACTGGGACTTCTCACTTTCAGTTCTCTGCATTGCCCTTATCTTCTCTACTGCGCCCAGAGTATTTACGAAAGTTCTGGCTCCAGTGATAGCTTTCTTCAGGCTAAAAGGAATACAAATCTATCCTTATTTGGACGATTGCCTGATTCTGGCTCAAGGAAGGGACGAGCTTCTTCATCATTTGGAATATGTGATAGCAGTGCTAAGATGCCTGGGGTATTCTGTGAACGAAATAAAGTCCAGTCTAGTACCCTCTCAAGACATGTGCTTTCTGGGTGTAAGACTGAATACAGCATCCCAGATGGCCTTTCTAACCCCGGACAAACAAAAGAATCTTTCCCTTTACTTCCTTCATCTATCTCTTCAGTCCGGGCTGACTGCAAGGACAGTCCTTCAAACCTTAGGGTTCATGGCATCTTGTATTCTGGTGCTTCCCAATGCCAAACTGCATATGAGGAAGTTGCAATGGTATCTCAAAAATGTATGGACACAGCACTGCCAGCATCTGGACACTGTCATTCAAATAATACCTTGCATTCAAAAGGAATTTTTGTGGTGGGCTCAGGAATGTCACCTAAACAAGGGACTCTCTGTGACCCGCCAGAGGCGAGTCAAATTTTAACGACAGATGCCTCAGACAAAGCTTGGGGAGCTCATCTAAATGGAAAGTGGATACAAGACAAGTGGCCTGTCAGACTACAGCATCTACATATCAACTTGAAGGAGATGTTAGCAGTCCAGTTTGCATTAATAGCTTTCAAGGATTTACTTCTTCCAGGGCAGGTGTTGATTCTAACAGACAACACAACTGTCATGTGGTACATCAACAAGCAAGGGGAACACATTCTTATCCTCTATGCAGGCAAGCAATGATTTTGTGGGAGACTGCTCTCAGTTTACAACTAAGTCTTCAGGCAAGGTTTCTGCCGGGAGCACAGAACTCCTTAGCAGATGTGTTAAGCAGACAAATCATGGATCCCCACGAGTGGAAACTGGATCTTCATGTATTTCAGAAATTGACAGTGTCCTGGGGAACTCCAGACATAGATCTGTTCGCTTCTCCACTAAACCACCAGCTGCCAAAGTTTTGCACAAAGGTTTCATCCCACAGCTTGGAAAGTGGATGCTCTTTCTTTCAGTTGGAAAAATCTTCATGTGTATGCCTTTCCACCTCTGCCTCTCCTCCCAAAGGTACTTCTGAAGGTCAGACAGGACAAGCCAAGGATGATTTTGATAGCTCCAGATTGGCCTCGACAGCACTGGTACCCATTACTGAGAAGTCTAGTACAGAAACCTCCATGGCCTTTGCCTTTGATTCCACATCTGTTGTCCCAGGAGGACAGTCATTTGCTCAATGTCAAGCTTCACTCTCTTCACCTAACAGCATGGCATATTCTGTTTTAAACCATAGAGGGTCTCAACTTCCACAACAAGTTTTGAATGTGATTTTGGAAGCTAGAAGGCCTAGTACAAGGAAAGTGTACGCAGATAAATGGAAGAGATTTTTATTTTGGAGTGCAGCTAAGGATTTGGATGTTTCTGAGCCTGATTTAAGTGTGGCTCTTCAATATCTTACTGAGTTATTGGACAAAGGTTTGTCCTTCTCTTCTATTAAGATTCATGCTGCAGCAATTTCAGCTCACTACGACTGTGACCCACCATTGTTTTCTCATCCTTTGTTCAAGCAATTTCTTAGAGGGGCAAAGAATATAAGACCCCTAAGGGCTCCTACTCCTGCTTGGGATCTCAATTTTGTGTTGGAGAAACTCACTCTACAACCTTTTGAGCCTGCAGCTACTGCTGAGTTGAAATATTTGTCATGGAAGACTGCTTTTTTGTTGGCCATTACCTCTGCAAGAAGGGTTTCTGAATTGCAGGCCCTTATGGCAGTTGAGCCTTTCTTAATTTTCCATAAGGATAGGGTATCTTTACGTACTAATCCTTCCTTTATGCCTAAAGTGGTTTCTAGTGTGGCTTTAAACCAAACTATTCATTTGCCTACTTTTTATGCAAATCCCCAAACTAAAGGGGAAAAGATTTTGCACACTTTAGATGTACACAGGCAGTTGCGATATTATTTGGACAGAACTAAAGGGTTCAGACAATCTCAGCAGTTATTAGTTTCTTTTGCTTTGTGCTCTCAGGGCAAGCCTGTGTCAAAACAAACTATTTCTAAGTGGATTGGATTTTGCATTGCTTTCTGTTATTCCCATCATGGCAAAGAGATTCCAGCTGGGATTAGGCCTCATTCCACTAGGGCTACTGCCACTTCAACAGCTTTTTGAGGGGGTGGCTACTAAGGATATTTTGGAGGCAGCCACTTGGAGTTCAGTGCATACCTTCTCTAGGCATTACCACCTTCCACTGTACTCTAAATCCAGGGCTGGTATTGCCACTGCTGTGTTGCAGGGCATTTTGGCAGCTCCTGCTTCATTATAGTTTAGCCATCCTCCCTTACCTCTGCTTTGGGATTCTACCCAAGTGTTAGGACTGCAGCAATGTGAGATGAAGAACATAGTACAGTTTTGTACCTACCATAAATGTAGATGTTCGAAGATCCACATTGCTGCAGTCCAATTTACCCTCCCTCCTTCTCCTCTGTAGTTTGAGGTGGTTGTGTGGGTTGGGTTATCCATCTGAGGTATAATGGTATAATTGTATAATTGTATATATTGTACATATTTTTGGTGTTAGGCTGGTTAGTTGTTTAGTTGTTGTCTATGGGTTTTGACCTTTCTTTTTAGGGTCTTCTGACATCTGGGGCAAGAAAAGACTGAGGATATGACGTCGGTCATGCGCATTTGTACCCTGACGTTCTGATGTCAGTCAAATGCGCCTTGACCGACGTCAGCCTTATACTCTGATATTCGGGCCGACCGAGGGACAGCGGACTACCCAAGTGTAAGGACTGCAGCAATGTGGATCTTCGAACATCTACATTTATGGTAGGTACAAAACTGTACTTTTCTACCTGTGTGGCCGTGATTACCGGAATTTGGCAATCTTTTGGTATTGAGATGGGCCCTTTAGGGGGTGAGAGGGGGTGAAGTTGGCACTAAATCGATCTGCCAGGATATTGGCAATATGCTTGGGATCAGTATATTTAATGCCATTCTGTTGTAGCTCAGAGCAGATCTGAGCATTGCCATTTAGATTCTTGACATAACTATAGAATGCCTTGTGGTTGTCTTTGGAATCTTTGGCAATTTTATTTTCGTAACTAGCTTTTGAGGATTTTATGAGGGATCTCAGCTTCTTACTGAGGCTGGTGAGGGAGTTTTTTGCATCCTGGGATTTTCCTCTTTTCTGCAACAGTTTCTTCCTTCTGTTGTATAGTTTGTTTATAGCAGGGGACCACTAGATTGGCTTCCTTTTTTTGGAGAAGAGCATCTTGGTTCTATTTGGGATGGCACGATTCATGCACGAGTGGATGTGCTCGTACAGTGTCTTAGTGTAGGATTCTGCAGTCGAACTTCCAGATCCCGTCTGCGTGGGTGCCGTGAAGTTTGTCACTTCTTACTTCAGTAGCATGAAGTTGGCTTTGGAGAAGTTTTTTTAAGGAGGTTTCCTTACTGTGGGTGGGGGTGGGATGTGGCTGTCAAGGGTGATTTGCTTATGGTCAGACCTGACCAGTGAGGGGGTGACCACTGGTGTGGAGCATCTATCTCCCATGTTGGTAATGACCAGGTCTAGGATATTGGACCCCCTGGTGGGACAATGGATTAGTTGATCCAGGGCGTTGGAATTTATGAATTCCAAGAACCGGTGGGAAAAGGAGTTGGTACCCGAGTAGTTTTCCCAGTTAATGGCAGGGTAGTTGAAATCACCCAGTATTAGGGTGTTTGGTTGTATCTTAATATTTTCCAGTATGTTTAGAAAGGTGGAGTGAGAATCTTGGGGCATGGTGGGGGATCTGTAGCAAGCTACAATTTGGATTGCAGTCTTACCTAGTGTTAGTTGCACCTGGAGAATTTCAGATGCATTGTGTTGGCCAACTAGCCTGGAGGTGTGAATATCCTTGGTGAATATGGACACTCCTCCAACTTTAGTGTTTCGGTCTTGGTTTTGTGGCCGAAAAGTGTGGTAAGAATTGTAGCCTGGTATTGCAGCGGTGCTCTCTGGAGCCTTGAACCAGATCTCAGTTACTGCACAGATATCGATGTTCTCCATTTTTAGGAGTGCCTCGAGAGAGTGCATTTTGAGGTTTAGACTTCTAGCATTGAGTAGCATTACCTTCAGATTTTGCATGCTTGTATCTGTTACGGTGGTGGTTTTATCCTTTGAACCTTGCCTAAAAAATGCACTATAGGGGTGGCAAGAGCTTTAGCCAATAAACTGAATCCTAGGGGAGACAGGTTCAGACAATCTCAGGCAAAACATCATGGTTTGTCGGTCATGTCTTCTCAGGCAGACAAATACTGGATCCCCTTTGAATGACACCAGAAGCTTAGCCAATTGTTAAAGTCAGTCATTTTGTCCTTATACTGTGGTATCATTCTGGGCGAAGACAGGATGCTACTCAGGGCTAGGGTCATACCTGCCTGGGTCACATGATCCAAGAGCTCTTCCATGTCTCTTTTCATGTAGTCCAGGGAGGTACATCTCAAGTCATTCACTCCAGCATGGACAATGACAGAGTCGTATTTGTACTTGTTGTGGAGTGACTTGAGTGCATGCGTTATGTGGCGGATTCTGGCACCCGACAGGTAGCTGACTGTAATTTTCTCCTTGTTCAGCCTGGTGAGTGGGACATCAATGTGCCTGACTATAGAGTCACCTATGACAAGTGTTGAGTACATTGTCTTCCCTTGGGGGCTGTTGTTGGGTGGCACACTGGTGGTGTGAGCTATGTGTCACTTTGGTTGTGACAGGTGTTTGCGTTTCAGCTTCGGAGATCCTTCTTACTTGGGCAGGTTAATGTTAAGGGCCTCCACATATGTGGGTTTAGTGTTGCTATGTGTGGGTGTTAATGGTGTGGGTTTTGAAGGGCTATGGGTTGCTTGAGGTGTAATGCAGGTGTTAACCGTCTCCTCTTGACTGTCTAGCACAATCTTGGACGGAGAGAGCTTTACTTCCAGTTTGGCTATGTAAGTGCATCTCTTGCAGGTTGTAGTGTTGGGTGGTAGGAGGAGAGGATTGTCTGTGTACGAGGCAGTTGCCGCATTGCCCCAGTATGCCTAGATTCACCAGGTGGACAGGAGAAATCACCGGAAGCTGACCCTTTGACATGCCTGTTTAGGTGCTTTTTTGTAAAGTTTAAGAGCTGTTTTCCCTTACCTTTGCAAGGTACTTTGCAATCATAGGCTGTTTAGTGCCTATGATTAATTTCTCCTTATTGACAAGGAGAGCTGAGTGCTTGTATCAGTTTCAGGCTTCCTAGTGCTTTCCAGCAGGTTCTAGAGCAAGTGCTAGTCACAGGGGTTCATATTTTAGTGCTACTACTGAGAAACCATCTAGTTCTAAGGGAAAATTTGAAGAGCAGACTTTCTGGCACATGGAATAGATTAACTGTAGCCTCGCAGTGCTGCACGATGCGAAAAATGTGCAAACACATGCGTTTTTAAGCCAGAAAGTTGAAAGGGATAGAAATCAGCCCAAAAAGGCTAATAAAATTACAATTTCAGAGCTGGAAACCACTCCTCTAGCATTAGATAGGCAGTGCAATGCTCACCAGTCCCACTGGTAAGCAGTAGGACTTCCCTCTATCACAGCAAGGTCTGGATAGCTCTGAACACAGAAAATAAAGTCCTGAGACAAGCAAAGCCTGGGATATGGACTGGCTAGGAAAGGTGGGAAATGAGCAAAGAAGATAGTATTTTTTTGTTGTTGAAACAGGCTAAACAGTGCAATAATACAGTAAATAAACACAGAAAAGGCTAACACACTTGAGTGTGTGGTCCTAAACAGTAAATGCAATTAAAACTCTACAAAATTAGCAATTTAAAATGTTTTAAATGAAGCAAGGCAAGTGCACAACTGAAAAATGATTTAAGAGGCAGTAATACAGCAGAATAAGCTAGTCTGCATATACAGAGAAGTCTATATATACAGAAAAGCAGATAAAACACACAAACAATTTAGACGCAGTGCAACCCCTAGAGCACTTGAGTTGTAGCAGTATGAAGGCAATTACAGTTATAATAAAAGCTCTAAAATATACTCTATATTTCCAAAATGTTTGAGAAGCACATTCAGAACACAAGGAGATTCAGGCTTTTTTTTTTTTTTTTTTTTGAAAGGGAAAAAGGAGAAACAGAAGGCCTTATCAAATGTTCTCTCTCTATTAGTTAGAATGAGCTAATGACACTAGACTGGGAGGAGTGTCCCAGATCAAATTTACAGTAGGGGTGGGCAGCTGCAAAGCCACCAAGTATAACAGCAAGACACCAACAGGGAGGGAAGGTGGGAACAATACTAAAGCTATTAGCCTAGTAAGCACTACAGAAAGCCACACAATGAAAGTTTTTAAACAGGTAAAGGAGCAGTGAGACTCTATAGAATGTGTTTAACTGCAAACAAATCAGTTATCCATGCAGATTAGTTAATAGCAATAAAATACACTAAACAACTATGGAGCAGGCAATAAAAAGTGCTATATATAATTTGCTAGAAACAATAATCAGTATAAATAATCCAAAAAAACAGGATACTTATATATCTCAGCTCAGAGTTGTAGTCAACACCTCTCCTCCACTCTGCTCAGTGTGTATAGACAGAAATCCTCTCAAAGTTAGGGCTTAAATACCAGAAGATACAACCTTAGACAACTTTTTTTTTTTTTACAAAAACACAAAAGAACCAGCCCCCACTAGCCAGCAGACAATTAACACAATCTAGCCAAGGTAAAGAAAGGCTTCTGCTAATTCATGGTGGCCTGTTCATGTGCTTTGAACAATCACTGTAGAAACAAGCAAGCCCAGAGCTAGCAAATTTGAACTAGGACAATACTAAAGCTATTAACCTACAGTCAGTAAGCACTACAGAAAGCCACAAAATGAAAGTTTTTAAACAGATAAAGGAGCAATGAGACTCTACAGAATGCTTTTAACTGCAAACAAATCAGTTACCCGTGCAGATTAGTTAATAGCAATAAAATACAATAAAAAACTATGCAGCAGGCAATAAAAAGTGCTATATATACTTTGCTAGAAACAATAATCAGTATAAATAATAAAAAAAAACAGGATACATGTATATCTCAGCTCAGAGTTGTAGTCAACACCTCTCCTCCACTCTCCTCAGTGTGTATAGATTTCAAACTGAAAACGTAAAACAAAAGTTGAAACCAACACCACGTCCCAGGAAAGCACGGACACTATGACTTAGCTTTCATTCACTTTAATAATCGTGAACTTCCTCAGAAAACATCCCTCTACCCTCACAAACGCACTTAAATAATTAATTGAAAAATCACATGATTAATTAGGCATTGAGTATTACTAAAGTTAAATATACAGTCCATAGATATATATATTCAGTGCACAAAATTCAAAAAACATATTTGAATACTAAAATAATGTTTACTTAAAATGATTTACATATATTGTAAAAAACATTTTAAATTAATAATGTCATTAAGACCTGGCGCCCTATCAGCGCCTAAACGTATTTGCTATAAACTTTCTTTACATTCTAATCTCGTTTTGTAGTCCCCTGAAAATGTCTCTGAACTCACACTATCCAACACTGAAAAAACAAATTTCTTAAAACTCGTACAAACAGCAGCCTGTATAGCTAAGGCATTTTTTTCATCACCTTTCCTTATGACTAACAGATGTTCATAAATGCGTCTTTTCAGACATCTGGTAGTTTTACCAATGTAGTAACACGGACATGAAAGGCACTGTGCCACATAGACTACCATTTCACTGTTGCAGGTATAATAGCCACTGGTCCAAAGAGTTTTTTTTATGATGACTGAAAAAAAACGAGGATGTATTACTCATATACCTACACTGTCTACAATTGTTGCACGCATAACTACCTTTAGTATGTATTAAATTCATGTTAGTATTACTCCTATCATTGGTCCTTGTTCCAACATACTTTTCATATTTGTAACTTTTTTATAGGTAATAGATGGACGTGAACCAGTAATCTTAACCAAATCAAAATTTCCTAAAAGAATCTTCCAGTTTTCTGTTATGGTGTTCCTAATGAGCTACATCTCATTAGTGATAGGTAATGGGAAGGAACAACTATACCTTTGAATAGAACCTGACACTATATTGTTAGTATGTCCATCATCTTGTACCACTTGTCCAATATTACCTTTCAAAATTTGAACAGCATTACCATTTCTTAACAATAAAACTTCCTTCTCTGTCCTTTCTATCCTTTGTCACCATACTTTTTTGTAACCTGTAGCTTCAAAAAAACTTCTTAAGGTGTCCACTTCATTTAAAAACATATCATCACTAGAGGTTAATCTACTTCACCTAATCAATTGCCCCTTTACCTCTCCCTTTTTCATTTGGGGTGGGTGAAGGCTATCTCTGTGTAAGTATTGATTAGCGAATGCAGATTTCCTATAAATGCTGCTAGTAAAATTCATACTCTGAAAATCATAGGTAAGATGCAAGTCCAAAAAATCAGTGCTTTGTCCAAATCCGCTAATAACAAACTTCAAAAAACTAGAATTGTTTAGATCTGAAACAAAACTGACAAATTCATCATAGTTGCCCTTACATAGAAAAAAATCGTCAATGTAACGACGGTATACTAAAACTTTATCAGCCAACTGGTGTTTGACAAAAAATGTGTTCTCCCAGTTGGCCATTACTAAATTTGCAAAGGCAGTGGCTACCCTTGCCCCCATCACTACACCCGAAGATTGTTTGTAGAAATTGCCATTAAAGAGAAAAAAGTTATCTAATACTATGTCCATAAGTGCACATATAGTGTAGATTTTCGTGCCAGTGAAATCAGTACAACTACTTAAATATTCAAGTCTGTGTATTTAACTTTAGTAATACTCAATGCCTAATTAATCATGTGATTTTTCAATTAATTATTTAAGTGTGTTTGTGAGGGTAGATGGATGTTTTCTGAGGAAGTTCACGATTATTAAAGTGAATGAAAGCTAAGTCCTAGTTTCAGTGCTTTCCTGGGACGTGGTGTTGGTTTCAACTTTTTTTTTATGTTTTCAGTTTGAAGTTTTTAGTTTTTCGGTTTCATTCAGTGTGTATAGATGATTCAGTGCACATCTTGCTGTATAGGAAACCTTTTTCATAGAATTCATTATTAGAAGCAATTAGTTGTAATTCTAGATTCATAGTTAGCAACATCCCAAATTCTCACTTCCTAAGAATTCTCAGAATTTGCAATGATCCTGTTGACATGGAGCAAAAGGCACAGAAGCTGCTGTCTAGGCTCTTAAAAAGGGGATGCAAGCATGAAGTGGTCAAAATTGCCAAAGATATGGCTTGGGACCTACCCAGAAACACTTTGTCATATTGGTAGAAGCAGGGTAGCATTTCACAAGATGATGCCTCAGTATGGTGTGTGACCACTTTTGGCAATAACACCTGAGATTACAAAAGTTTTTGATAGGTTTTGGCCCATTCTTAAGACTGACCATTTTTTCCTTTTCAGTAAAATTACACAGTCCTTGCTAGGGACTAAACCTTTAGGATGGTTCCCTTGTGATAATTGTTCTTTTAGCTCATGCATTTATAGGTCCATGATTTTTATTTCCAGGAATGTACACAAAACTTTTGAAATCAAGGAACTTATAACATACAGCAGTGAGTGGGCCATTTGCCTAGTGAAGTGTCTGTGAGGCCTTCTTTGCTGGCCAAACTTGTTGCCAGTTTAAATAAAGTATTTCTATACATCTAAGTTATATATTCTGTTAGAAAGAAGTAGTGCACTGGTTAAACATAAAGCAAAACATGAAACTGCCAGCTTTATTTTTATTGCTCTAGAATAGATAGACTTAATAGCTTTCTTCCTAATAAACATGAAAAGAAAAAAAATGTATTTTAAACAAAAAGTTAACAAATGTGGATTGTTAATATGGGTGCTTTGAATGCCACTGGGTTAAATTATTTTTTTTGTTCATATACCAATATTTCTAAGTTACAGTATTAGATACAGAAAAGCTTTATTCTTCTCACAATATCAGTTTGAAAGTTTCATTGATACTAATTTCATGAGATTGTGTTACTAGCTGTCATTGGTTGGTTTTACTTGCTGTGCATTTATCTACTGTACATGTAGGTGAGGAATTGTTCATTTTTTTTGGCAATATATTTTTATTTATTGTTTGTCCATTTTGGCTATATATAACTCTTGGTATTTGCTTCATTCAATACAATAGTCTAATCTCCAGGTTTCAGTTGTGAATGTTGTGCTTATACTTGAGCCAGTTGGTCACTAGACTGTGCTAATGTATTGTGAGAGTTACTATTTGACTAGCTAATGTGGTGATTTGCTAGGACTTTTGCCGTTTACCACAGTCATTGATGAAAAAGTATTGTTTTTTTTTTTTGCTATATCAACATGAAATGCTTCGAATGGTATATACTATTTTCGTAATCCAAGTTCCAACTATGCTCTTAAGTTTTTATGGCTCCACAGGTAAATATTTTTCATATTTGAATTCCATGCTGCTGTTTTATTAGGTAGTCACAAGACAGTAATATGTGCTATAACTCTATTGTTTACAATGGTTGAATCTTGCAACATAGTCTGTTAGCATCCTTTAGTGCTAACAGAATGGCAACAGAAGTGGTTTGTTCGATTTGTGTGGTTATGTGTGTGTCTGGGTTACATTAAATACTTCACTCAGCCTCACTTTATTTTCATGTTTCAACATTGGGTTCAGTAAGTTTTGTATTTCTTACAATGCCAATGTGACTGTTTTACTTGCATTTGAATCTTACACTGCTGTGTTAACAGTTGGTTACCAAATGGGGTTATTTGTCATAGACTTGCTGTTTTCTAGGTATATAGCTGAATCATGGTGTTTCTGTCTTCCATATTAATCTAGTTTAGTTAACAGGGTGTATAACATTTAGATTTTATTTTTCATTTCAGTCAGTACTGTAGTATTTTTTGAGTTTCAGTGAATATTTTTTCTACTTGTTTTTCATGTTGCTGATTTAGTAGTTAGTTGGTCACCAGATGGTGATATTTGATGTAAATCTGTGTGTTTACTATGGATGAAGTTCAGAACTATCTTTCAGTTTGGATTATATACCATTTTGTAAAACTGCTTTTCCCCTATCCTTAATTATTCCTAGAGTTTTGCAAAAAAAAAAAACAGCATGCTTCTATAATTTTTGGCTTTCACTTTACTCTACGTCATCAGCCATATACCCACTGATCTGATGTTGTCATTTTCATTCATGGGTTCAGATGACCCTCTGATCCGATTCAAGCACATTTCTTCCAGACTCTTGGATCCATCTCTCAAGCTCCTCCCCTTACCAGTAATGCCCTTTACTGCTGTATTACCCCAGATCTCATTTCTGCTCTAACAGTTCAGACATGGGCCAGGTTCTGTCAAGCTCTGGGTTGTTTTACATGAGCTTTTTTGTGAGTAAAAGTTAAAAGTTACATTTATTACTCTGTTTTATTCTCATCTTGTGTTCTTATATACCCTGTCTTCCTTTACTCCTTTTCGTGAAATTTTCAATATTTGTCTACCCATTTTCTCAGATGGTTATCTTTGTTTACTATTATTGGTAATTACTTTACTTCTGTCTTTTCTACCACCTTATAGGGGTAGTTGTTTAATTGCTACTGCTGGGAATTTTCCCTTTTTTCTTTCTTTAAAGAAATATAAAACTTTGTTCTTGTCTTTCTAAAACATGGCTGAAAAGCCTACAGGATTTAAGAAGTGCACTTCCTGTGGGTATAAGATACTCAGTTCTAATGCCTGTTGTTTAGACCCAAGTCATCTGGATTCTCCTTGTCAAATCTTTGCAGGGTTCATTTCCAGGGCTATCAGCGATAAATGTAATAAGTTGGTTTTAAAGGGCCTACTTCCAGATTCAGCTTCTGTTTCAGGGACTCAACCCCCCACCAAAAAGTCAAAATCTACTTCAGAGCCCAGGAAACATAGGAAACACTAACAGGTCTGGTCTCCTAAATCTATTTCAGCATTGGAGTCACCCACTAAGTTTTCTAAGTGCTCGGATCCAACTTATTCAGATCTGACATAATCAGCCACGAAGTCTCCTTGGCCCAGGAGCCCTCGTTTTTCTCCGTAACCAATTTCATATAGGCCCCCGATCCCCCTTTTTCAGGAAACTACCAGGAGATTCTCATTCACCTTCTGCATCTTCTTTTTCAGGTCCTTCAGAATTCTGTCTGAGGCAGATGTGGATAGGATGATGATAAAATTCCTCAGGGCTCAGATCCAGATGGGGGTCCTACTGTCTCTGTCTCCCATTGGATCCATGAGCCACCTGTTTCCCATCCCATTATTTCTCTTTCTGCGATCCAACCAGCAATTTCAGAGCTGTCAGATCCGATTGCACCGAGAGTCAAAGTGTCAGATCAGAAAATAGCTTATTCTTCAACTCCAATTGTGTTCCTTACCCATTCAGCACTGAACCCCCTTGAGCAGGATGAGTTGCAGAGCTGAAGCATCTGCACAGGATCTGGGTGACTTCCACTCCGTGAGTCTCGGAACCATCACTTCCCCTTGGAGCCTTGGTGCTGGACAGCTTGTGTCCGACTCTTCCAGTAGACTGGAGATCCAGGCAGGGTCGGAGCTCGACAGCACCAGAAATTATGGTTCCAGTGAGGTTGGGTACAGCTTCTCCCGATCCCTTCATGTTCAAGGTGGAAGAGAGAGAGTTCTCCTATCTGAGAACTCTTTCAACTCTTACTTCCTTGGATCCTATCCCGTCCCCCCTTCAGATCCAGCTTTTAATTCTCATATGTCTATACCACAGGGACAGCAGGCCTGTATGAGCTTCCAGGCAGTTCCAGTTTAGGAACTCCCCATTTCTTCTGACATCTATCCAGATCATCCCACTGAAGAGGTTCCCTGGAAGAGATTTTGTAAGAGGAAGCACTTAGATTCTACCCAGGAGTCTCTAACTGAAGAGAGAGATTTTGATGAAGGGGAAGAGTCCCCCAGATCACCACCAGGAGACATCTCTTTGGGAGACATTCTAGAGATCCTTCACCAAAAAGGTGGTTGCTCCTACAATCCCCCTTCCCAGGAGGAGTCTGTGTTCTTAGAAGCCTTCAGTTCTTGCCCATCTGTGTCTTGAGATAACCCCCCTGGTGGATGACTTTATACTGCAGATCTTGTCTCCCGCCAGGCTTGGAAGGAGGCAAATACCATAGAACCTATTCCGTGTCATCCAGATAAGATCCTAGCTCCACCAAAAGACAGGATTTTTTGGAGTGAGGGAATTCATGTAGAAGCCATGGTTGTTATGGCAGCCACAAAAAAGGAGCTGGCTGAACAGTGCTCCACTATCCATCCTCCTTATAGGGAGTCTAGGGCATTGGACAGGTTTTTAAACCACATTTACACTTCAGTGACTTTTGCCTTATGGCCACTTAATTACTTGACACATTTTACTAGTCTGCAGAGCAACTTTATTAAGTAATTGTCTAAGTCTAGTCCTGGGACCATGTCGGCAGAGGAGCAGAAGTTTTTTTTTTCCTAGCAACTGGCTATCTTTCAATCTGTATCTAATGCATCCAGGAGGCTAATCACTCATGCAGCTGAAGGTCCCTCACAAGCCGGGTTCAGGCATAGCCTTCAGGAGACATGCTTAGATGCACTTGTGAGATTTTGCAGAACCCTTCAAGTCTTATATCATCGGTACTCCTTTTGATGTTTCTTCATTGTTTGGGCCCACTGTTAAAGGCACACATTCCCATAGTGAGCAAGATGGAAAGACGTCTGCAGTGGGAAACTGTTTTTCAACCCCACAAAGACCATTTTCAAGAAATCAGCTCAGTGGGAAGATGATGCATTTCCAAAAGTCTCAAGGACCTTTTCAGGACTGAAGAAGTGAAGTTTCTCCCAGGGCAGAGGGGGGAAATTCTAATGGAAGACACCTTACTTGTGGCAGAAGGGGGTCTGCAAAATTAAGGGTTCTGAGATTCCTTTTCACATAGACCCTTTCAGTGCTCCTGAAGGGTTGATTGGCTGTTCTTCTCTGGTGGCAGTTGGGGGGCACTTGTCTTTACACCCAGAAGCCTAGGCAGCCATCACAAAATATCCTTGAATGCAAAAGATCATATCCAGAGGATATTTCATTCCCTTTTTACAAATTCCTCCACTCAAACAGAAAGGTCTCTCTGACATTCTACCCAGTCATTGGGAGGTAGTTGCTCTACAAGTTCAAAAGCTGCTAGACAAAAGAGTCTTCCAGGAGGTCCCACCAGACTGAAGAGGATCCGGAACTTTTTAGTGCCAAAGAAAACAGGTGACCTGAGACACTTTTTGAATCTCAGTTGTATAAATCAGTTTGTAAAGAACTCCACATTTCAGAAGGTCATGGTTCAGTCCATACTGTATCTTCTGTAGAAGGACAACTGGATGTGCTCCACAGATCTCCAAGACATGTACTCACACATCAAGATGAACAGCTGCTCTGAGATATTTGCACTTTTAGGTTGGGTTCAGTCATTATCAGTTCAGAGCCCTGCCCTTTGGTCTCACCACAGCCCCCAGGGTGTTCACCAAATGTATAGCAGTGGTAGCAGCTCATCTCAGACTGCTTGGATCCAAAGTGTTTCCATATTTGGATGACTGGCTTCTCACCTCCCCAAGCAGGCATCTCCTCAAAAAAGCCAGGAATTACTCCAATTATGTTAGTTCTTGGGGATCAGTCAGTTTTACCAAGTCCCATCTTCGACCAGTTCAAGTCTTGGAGTTTGTAGGATTAATCCTCATGTTTATTTACAAATATTTACATTTTTGTTTCATTTAAGAATTCTTCTAAACTATTTAGATTAACGTTTCATTAACTTAAATGTTTAACTTAAATATTGTTTAATTTAAAGAAAAATGAAGTTTGAATTGATTTCTATTTATGTAATTTCAGTAATTTCAGACATCCAACCTATTTTGTTTAACCACACTGTCAATCTAGTGACTGCAAACTGTACAGACATAGCTTTGGAAGTTCTTGCTTCTGTACATCTTGCAATCTTGGAGTTTATAAGAGCTCAACTGGACACACTCAATTGGCCTTTTTACCACAAAACAGAGTGATACCTTGAACTTGCATGTCACTCAGATTCTGTCTCCCTTCTCCTCCAGCAAAAGTGGTGCTTCAGGCGTTAGGATCTGTGGCTGCAGCGATTATCCTGCTACCCACTGATGATCTTCACATGTGAATTCTTCAGTGGACACTAGCACTACAATGGTCGATTCTTCGACAACCTTTGAAACATCCTATAAAACTTTCTCGGGTCTGTAAGGTCCCTCTACTTTGGAAACAGTCCAGCAAGGTTTGCTGGGAATATCCTTTTATCTTTCCTTCCCCCAAGGGCCACATTGACCACGGACACTTCTTAGTTGGTGTGGTGAGGGCATTCTTTGGGATAAATTGTTGAAGGCACGTAGTCCCCATAAGAGACCAAATTGCATATAAATGTCTTGGAGATAAGAGCGGTCCTTTTAGCATTGCAGGCCTTTCAGAACTCTTCTTCTAGGGACAATTGCTATCCAGATGGACAACAAGTCAGTGGTATGGTACATCTCCGAACAGGGAAGTTAGGTCCTACCCTCTTTTCTGAGAAGCATTGAGAGTCTGGCTGTGGGTCTCCTCCAACCACTTTCTTATAGCAATGGACATACTGGGGAAATCCAACATCCTGGCAGATAAGCTCAAGCCAGGCTATTCTGATGCCTCACGAGTGGTCTCTCATCTATGCAGTGACAAAAAGAATCTTTCACCGATGGGATCAACGTTGCTGTGATCTCTTTGCTTCTCCCCTCAACAACAAGTGACACAGGTTTTTAGCCCTAATTCTCTCTCAGGGGGCGTCCCTGAGAGATGCTGTAGTCCATGTTTAGCCCTCTTGTCTCCTGTACCCTTACCCTACCTTATCCCTAATCCCCAAACTCCTTCAGAAAGCATTGTCATTGCTCCATTTTAGCCTTGGCAAGTTTGGTTCCCCTTTGTGATCTCACATTCTTTGTTCCCCTTGGACACTGGACCCCAGTCCACATGTGGTATCTCATCCCTTAGGGATGGCTCACCCAGACATTCCAGGCCTCAAGTTGACCGCATGGTTTTTCCAGTTCCAGTGATGGCTAGACATTCCAGGCTTTCTTCACCAGTTCGCCAAATTTTGATATCCTCCCAGAAACCTTCAACGAAGAAGATATACAAGAGTAAATGGAAAAGATGTTCCTATTAGGCTCAACAGAGGGAATTATATCCCTTTACTGCTCCCATTCCTGCTGTTTTGGATTTTCTTGCTTCAATTTTTCAAGGAAGTACTAAGTTTTCCACCATCAAAGTTCAACTAGCAGCCAACATTTCCACACTGGAGATAATGCTTTCCCTCTAGCTTCATCCAGACTATGTAAAGCATTCCTTAATGTACCTTTTTGCTTAGACCTCCGATTAAAGATCCTACTCCACTTTGGGATCTTCCACTTCTGTTGTAGATTTTGGTTCAACCCCCATTCGAGCCTTTAGCCAAGTCTGATCTCAGATTCCTGTCGTGGAAGACCATCTTTCTTGTGGCTATTACTTCAGCTAGATGAGTTTCTGAACTCTGAACATTCTCTTCAAAACCACATTATTTGCTTTTCCATTAAGAAAGGGTTACCTTATGTGTTGATTCATCTTTTCTACCAAAAAGTAGCCTCTGAAACAAACATCAACCAAGTAATCAGTTTGCCATTCTTCTTTCCAAATATTTCCAGTAAAGGAGAATACATGCTGCAATTTCTGGATGTGCACAGGCAGCTTTGTTTCTGTCTTCATAGAAAAAAGGATTTTTAGGAAAACTGACCAATTGTTTGTTTCCTTTGCCCGTAACAATTTGGGAAAAGCAGTCTACAAAGTCACCTTAGCTAAATAGTTTGTATTTCTTATGTTTGCTCTTTATGAGGTTTACCTTTGACAGCACCTTCTAAAGCTCACTGTACTAGATCAGTGGGTACATCATCTGTATTCTGGGCCAGAGCTTCCACTAATGATATTTGTGCTGCAGTCAGTTGGTCCAATACTCATACTTTTATTGCTCATTATACGTTGGATATCCTCTCCAGAAACAGGAGTTGCCATTAGTTCTGCTGTATTCCAGAACATCTTTCCATGAGGGGCACCCAGGATTATCGTAGCTGGGGGCTCTGTCCCATTCATCGAGGAATAAATGAAAATGACAACATCAGATTTAAAAGTTATGTGCTCACTATAACTATGCATCCATGTTGTCCATTTTCATTGTTTCTCAACTTCTCACTCCTCTTGCCCCTCTGTTTTCTCCTTTGGGAGTGATTTGATGGAGACTTTGGAACCACTGTTCCTGTTTAAACCCCTGTTCTGTTCCTTTTTCTTGTTATAAGTTATATTCTGAATTGGTATATAATGACAGGAAACTCGATCTGAGGTAATACAGAAGTAAGGGGCATGATGGGTAAGGGACGGAGCATGAGAGTCGGGTCCAAGAGTCTGGAAGAAGTGCAGTTGAGTTGGACCCGGGGGTTGGATCCGAACCCATTAGTTGAGAAAGAATGAAAAATGGACAGCACAGTTGTATAGTTATGGTTAGTGCATAACTTTTAATTTAATTTGCTGTTTATAATCATGTGTCCAGTCATAATCTGTATTTAAACACTAATTCATTAATTTTTGAACTTTTTATGCTCTGAGGAAGACCATTAGGGTGAAATCTTGGTTTGCTGTTTTGTCATGCTGCACATCAGAATAAACCCAAATTTATGGTTGTTTGTTTGGTGCCATGCCATTTTCTGCTTTTGGATGTATTTGCTGACATGTGCACTGTTGTTGTTTTTTGTTTGTCTATGGTATATGTACACACAAGTGTTTGTGTGTGTGTGTTGTATGTATATATGTGTGTGTGTGTATATATATATATATATATATATATATATATATATATATATATGTGTGTGTGTGTGTGTATGTGTGTTTGTGTTTTAATTGCTGTTTACTTAAATTAAATTAATACTGAATAGTAGCCACTGTAGATTAGTTATATCAAAATTCATCTTTTTTTTCATATATTCAGGACATTTTTATTAAATGAGTTTTTAGTCTTTTTTGTAATTGTAGAACAGCCCCTGTAGCTGTCAGATTTCATCAGTGACCATTTCTGGAGAATTTAACAGGAATGCTTAAACTGGACATGTGGTCTTCCTTTTGGGACAGATCTTGCTGTACAGTTGTTTGTTTTGGAGACACAGCTTCAAGAGTTTATATCTGTGACTCTTGGTCATCACAGTCTCCATTTTCTTGTGACAGGGCTGATTGTGACACTTTTTGCTGTTCTTTTTGTAACTTGAATTTCAGTGCATCTGCCTTAAAGAGATCTTTGAGATTTCTTTTACACTGGTTGCCATCTTCCCCTTAAATGACACAAACTCTCATAGGACCTTCAATCAGTGGCTTTACAAATAATTTCACTTCGAGACTGCAGATTTTCCATTGGCTTTTGTATTCTTAGTCTCCAACCTGCAGGTCTGGTAATAATCTGCAATTTTGTATCTTAGCAGCATTTCTATATCTGTTTATTTCTTTGGAGCATTTCCTTCACATTTGTTTATTTTTAGGCATCAGCAGAGCAGGTGATATTGATTGAGCTTTTGACTTATGCCTATTGACAAATGAGCTGGTGAGAGATTGAGCCCCTAAAATGGAGTATTCCTGTATTCCACAGTTGCAAGCTGGCAAGTTTCATAGCTTTTTCCACTGTTTGAGTAGCTATTTCTTCCTGCTTATTGGATTACTGATAGTGTGGACAGGACAGGACCTTTCATGTCCAAATTTGTATTTTTGCACAAATCTTCTGACCTGCTAACTTGTGTACTGCCAACCCTTATCAGATATGAGTATAGTCAGATAACTTTTACCTCAGGAATTTTGGATTTAATGAAGTAATCATGTTGCATTTAGTGCATCAATCACATTGATTGTTTGGGGGAATGTGGCATAATCGTAATAGACACATATGAGCTACATAGCTTCTTTAAACAGGAACAAATCTGTAGCCTCTCGATTATCATGTATGATTTGGAATTCAGTATGATAGTGTGTCTTCCTTTGGATTGTTGTTATGAGATATGTTGCAGAAGGTAGTAGCTTTGTACTACTAGTTTTCATTTGGCATTTCTGGCCAGAATATTATATCTCATGCTGTTTCATTTCACTTTGCACATTCCCAGATAGTACTTGTGTATCCTTTCAACTATTTGTAGCTATTTTATGAGGTTTGGACATCCAGCCTTGGGCACAGATTTTTGGTTCTTGAAAGAAAATTAGCCTGAATTTCTTTTCTTAATGATCGTTTCTGCTCAAGCCAACTTTTCAGTACAAAATCCTTCAGTAGATACTTTAAAAATTGGAGTCATTCTTTTACTTTTCTTTTGTCACAGATAGCCTACTACATTTTTTTCTCTGTAAGCCTCCACTAAAAATATTCTTTTTCTAAGTCAGGTTATCCCAGTTATAACAAAAGTAAGTTAAATGTAGCAGGATGTTGACCTTAGAAGGAAGGAAGTTGTGTTCAGACCGTCTGTCTAAGTTAGAAGTTCAGTATTGCAACAGACTTCCAACTGAGGTAAGATATTCTATCTTCTTTCAGGCTGCTTTCTGTGCAAACTAGATTAGTACCAGGCCTCTGTCAACTGGGTCCGAATGAAATAGGTCCACCAAAAGTCTGGTAAGACTAAGCTTACCATGGTGGCCAGAGCCTGCGATTTGTGAGTAGTCATGCTAGGAGCATTTTTTCCCCTTATAAAATGTCATGCCTCTAAGGCAAGTGAATAATGGTGGACATAGTATGGTTTGCAATAGAAAGAACATACCTGAAAGGTCAGTCATCTTAACTGCTTCAATTCTCTTTGGTGATGATAGTGTTAATGCTTGTGATATTTTGGTGCTGTAATCTTAATTAAGACCTCTGCTAATGCAAGAGTCAGTCAAACTGGTAGCTCATAGACATAAACATCCAGTTGATGAGCAAAAGCCAAGCTAAGTCTGGTGTGGGCCGGAAGTTAAGTGGAAGCAGCTTAGTTTTATCAGCATTTATTTGCTAAAAAAGAGAGAGAGATTTTTAGTAATTGTTGAGTATCTCTTTTGGCTTTCTGAGATGTACTAATAAATACACTTATTATGAATGTATAAATGTCTGTAAACCTGAACCTCCTGCAGTGTACAGCCATAGCTTGTATCTGTGAGTGACAAATGTTATACTAAGTGCTCTATTTATGTATCTGAGGAAAATAGGGGGATACAAGGCATCTGTGATAGATACCTGTCATGACAGAAAAGGATTTTGAAGGAATCCTGCTTTTCTTCTGTTTTCATCTTAATTCTGACCCTTCCTTGAATCATGATACACATTTACTATCACTGTCATAAAGCCAAGAGGGAAATTAAACTTTAATTATAATCCATGAAAACAAAAAATATCTCAGAAAACCAGTCAGAATCCAAATAAAGTGGATTCTGACCAGCTTTCCATTCTTCTTTTTTTTTTGCATAGTTATAGCATTATATGTTTTTTGTGATTTATAGAAGTCATGTTAACTAGTGGGTAAATTAAACGTTGCTAGAATCTGAAGTAGAAAAGACCATTTGTCCTATTCAGAGGCCTTCTTTGTATCCAGGATCAAGACCATTGGATCTGAAATGATGTCCTGTCTCTAAGCTGAAGTAGAAGGAGGAGTTTCTTTTATTTTGTTTATTAAACAGGTGGGTGGACTGGTCCCAATGCCCTTTTCAGTCACAAACCTAGGCTCCCAAGCGCACACCCAAAAATAAATAGATAATGGAAAAATACATCAAATTAATTCATATAGTAGTACAAGACATTTTATGTACATTACTTCTAAACATATTTAGTTTGCTTATATAATACACAGTTTATTAAAGTATTACCCCACAGCACTTCAGTTAATACTTTCTAGTGTAAAAACTCAACTTGTTTAATTGCTATAGTTCTATAAGAGTGTCAAAATAAATCACATTAGGCCTTTCTGAAACTGTCTATAACTTTACCTATAACAAAACTGTAAGATATTTATTTATTGTGATATCTGATCAGATCTCAAAAGCAATTACAATTATATTCTGTGAAAAAGTGTATCCTTGAGCTCACTTTGGAAGGTTATCAGTATTTGCTGTTGCCTCATTTACACTGGAAGATTGGTCCACAATCAGGACTCAATGCATAAAATGTTTTTCATTCCCAATAATTTTGCCAAGAGGAGTTTTTATGGAATTGCCATCTGCCTCACACCTCCCCTCCTGAAACTACTTTGGACCAAGTCCTGTGGACTTTTCCAAAATTAAAATTACCAGTTCCATGGGTGCTGACAGTATCCCTGGGTGTCTTCTAAGAATTGTTAACTCCAGTTTTGCAGTTCCCTCTTTCACCTCTTCAACGTGAGTTTGCACACTGGTTACATCCGTAATGTACAGAGAGGAGCTGTTGGAGCAGTTGCTGAGGTGCCCTTACTTAAAGCTGGCCCTTCTACTGCCCATGGGAATTATAGGCATATTAGTCCTACTAGTGTTATTTGCAAGGCTATGATACATATTATAGCTTAATTAATAAATAACAATATGGGTAAACTTCTAACCCTGGATCCACATCTTTTTGGCTTTGTAAACAGGATCATGTCTGCTCACCCTGGTTGAGTTTTTTGAAAAGGCTGTTGAGGTCATTGATAATGGATGTAAAGTCCTCATTGTCTACCTGAACTTGCCAAGACCTTTGAAATTATCCTCCATGATAAGTATATTGATGCACTCTCTACTTTGGTCTCAGGTGTTTGCTTTAGGCAGAGATAAGAGCATCACCAGAGGTGTTCTGCATGGTTCTGTCCTAGACCCGCCCTCCTTTTTGGTCTATACTTCTCTGGCATGAAACTTAGTAAATATGACCTATGCCTAAGCAAGTTTGCTGGTGATTGCAAGTTGGGAAGAACTATCATATCTCTTTCTGATACTGAAATTCTCCAGCAAGTGCTAGACCAAACAAAAGCTTGCTATGTTAATTATGGTTTACCCTCAAAGCCAAATAATGTAGTATTAGTGTATTTTGATAAGTCTAACTTTACTTCCACTTATTGTATAGAAAACATGCCAAGTAAGTCTGATCCAGCTTTCATGGACTTCGGTACTTTTGTTGACAATGCATACTCCTTTGAGCACCACGACTCTGTGATGGTTAGAAAATTCTTCTACTTTGCACAACTTATCATTCATGATATCTTCTTAAGGTCCAAAGAAGTTGTGGTCCCATGTTTATTCTTCCCTTATTATGCCCAACATTGAATATAGTGCCACCTTTGGCATGTATCTTGATAGGCACTTAAGGCAACTTGAATAACTTCAGTATTTCCTTACCAAAAAATTCTCAGCACTTTAACTGTTTTGACGGATTACTAGCACTGTCTGTCTACTCAGTGCTATGCAGATTCCTGAGGAGTAATCTCTGCTTAGCCTTATATGATGTAAATGACCCCGCATTTTTTGCACTCCTTCAGCTAAACAGAATCTGTAGGATAGCAAACACCAACTCTAGAAACCTAAAGCCATACATGGGAAGTCATTACTAAATGCACTCATGGGTAGTAACTAGAGTATCATTGATATTACGTTGGGATGAAACAGCTAGGCTTGAAATGACCTCCAGGTTGATAGCCTAGGAACCTGCTGTGATCCTACCACATCAGCATTACCAAGTGGCATCACAGGTACCTTACCTAACATAATGTATTCCCCATTTGTGGAATAAGGTGCCATTATGTAACAAACACAGAATAATTCTTTAACAACCTTCAGAACCAGTCTGGATGACTGGATGGGTGATCACAAATTTTACGATACATTATTTGAGGAAAACTTCGTAATGAGGGTTATTGCTAGTCTTTCTAAGTTCTTTGTTGATGTGGCTTAGCTACTTTATGGACTCCTTGTCTGTAAGCTTAGTAAGAACGTCTGAACCTGTAACTATATTTCAAGTAATCATGTTTTGGTTGTAGGAGGAGATTCTTTCTAAACGTTTTGTGGTCAAGGAAGCCCATATGAGTTGATTAATTGTTTTAAAACATGAAAGTAGTTGTGTTCCCCCTCTTCTTATGGGTAGTCAGTTTGTCTGCTGCAGTAGTAGGCAGTGGTGGCTTTTGGGATCTGCTAGAAAAATAAATGTATATGTTTTGCGTACAAGAGTTTAAAGTAGGGTTATGAGGATTATATAGAGGTATCCAGCACTATGTAGTGTGTTTCTAGCAGAAGGCCAGTTTTTGCCTTGTCCATTCTTGCTATAGAGAAAGAAGACATTGTATTCTATAGCCAAGTTGTACTTGCTCTCGAACTTTATCATCTGTTTTATTTGTACCTGATGTGAAGAAATTAGACACTGTTATTTGTGCTAGCATGTCTGACTGAGTTTTTGTACATAATTTCAGAGTAACCTGTTTATTATGCCGACACAGCTATATATGATATTGTAAATAAGTTCTTACATGTTGATTTATGGTCTGTTTGTACAGAATGTTAAAGACTTGAACAGTGTCCTTTTACATTTCTAACTGCATGTTTATGAAGAAAGATTCTAAACTCTCTTCAGATTCAGCTGATCTGCAGATGATATCATCAGAATGTTGACAGTCGCTATGTGTTACTGTCAGAAGCTGAAAGACAGGACAGAACTTCAGTAAATGGCTGTTGGTTGATTTTCAAAATATGAAATGAAAATTAGAACTGGAGCAGTTATGACAGTTAGGCTAGTCTATGAAAGAGCCAGTTCAGTTGTCAGTTACAGTTGTCAGTTAACAGCCAGTTGTGAGTTGTTCACAGATGTACTTTGCAGTAGATACCCAAAAGGACTCACCCACACTGTAAAATATGAAATGAAAATTAGAAATGTAACAGTTATGACAGGCTAGTCTGTAAAGGAGCATGTTGATGACAGTTCATTTGTCAGTTATTGTTGTCAGTTTAACAGGCAGTTGTGAGTTGTTCACAGAAGAATTGTGCAATGGATACCCAAAAGGGCTCACCAAGAACTGTAAGCCTGCATTTGCCCTGTTGTAATAATTTAGTTTAGATCAGGGACAGTGTTGTTTAGTCAGATCGGAACATAATAAGTATTCAGTTAGAGTTTTTCTGACTGTTGGATTTCTATCCTACAGTATTGATTTCATTTACCCGGTGATTGAGTTCCGTTTGGATTTTGGAAATTACCACGGTAGTGGTGCTGCGTTAGTGTTGTCGCCTCACAGCAAGACGTTGTCGTGTTCGATTCTCAGCTAGAGCGTCTTCTGTGTGGAGGCATGTGTGAATGGGTGTGCCTTCATTGAAGGTTGTGTCAGGGCTGGTAACTCGGCATGTAAAAATCCACTACCAAACATTAGCGGACCGGAGTTCCACTGTGGCGACCCCTAACCGGGATAAGCCGAAAAACACAACAACTGTTTTATATTTTTGATCATTTTGCTAATTATTAAATATTTTTATTAAATTACATTGTGGATGGTCAGTCAATGTTTTCTTTAGTGACTGGAGAGTGCTTATGCTTGTCATGATAACTTCCCGGGCCATTCCAAAAGCCTGACTGCTTAGGTCATTTGCTATTGTTTGTTTTAATATTTAATTTTCATAATTGGACACCCCTTTAAAGGGCGTGAAGACACTCTGGTGGCAGCATTACTGTGTTAGTTTGAAGAAGGGACACAGCTGGAAATCTGTATGAGGCTTTCCCAGAAGTGTTTGGGTGTATGAAATTTAATTTATTTAAGTGTGAGTGTATCAGAGGTGTTAAACTGGGACACATTGCTCTGGTGTGTGTAATAAGGAGTTACATTAGGGGTGGATAGAAATATACAGTCCATTCTCAAGCTATAGAGCATGTTCCTGTTGTGCTCTTAGGGGAAAATTGTGAAATATTACTCCTGTTTAAGTCACAGTCTCACATTGGAGTCAGTAGTGAGGAATGAAGCTCCTTAGTTATTAACCCAGGATAGTAAGGGACATCACATTATTTGGTGGCAGTTCAGTGGGATATTAACTGTACGTCCCACGTGGCATGAAGGAAAGGAGAGAATCATTGAGAGTTAGATATTTGTGCTCATAATGTGGCTTGTTGAATTTCAAAGTAGTTAAATGTTTAGTTGTATGGAATCCATTAACTTTTTTGAAGTTGTAAGTACTATAGTTGTAGATCTTTTACCACTAATGATTAAGTTGTTTTGAACTGTCCAATCCTAGAGGAAACCAGAGTTTGCTTTCAGTTTACGTGGATGATGGGGGTTGGTTTGTCATAGTTAAGGAGCAGAATACCATCTGTTTTCTGAACTCTGCTGTAAAGTTGTATAAAGAAAGTAATAAAGGCCCTATGATGGAACCTTAAGGAATTCCATTAGTAAACTGCCCTGCTTCTGATATAGTATTGCCTTTATTATCCAGAATATTCTCTTGTATAATTAATTACAAAACCAAGAAAGCATGACAGGACTATGCCTCATGCTTTCCAAGAAGTGCATGACTGGCTGACTGTGTTTAAAGGCTCAGGTAATATGTTTGAATATGTCACCAGTAAAAACAAAAAACTGAGTATTATTGTAAACAGTGTTGGTACACTTGTAATATGGTCATCATGCTGCTAAAGCCAGATCTGAATGTATGTTGTACAAAAACAAGTGGACCATAGCTGTTGATGCGAGCCATGATATTTTCATAGTTTAGCTTTTAAAACATTTTTTTACCATAGTGCCTAGGATGGAATTTGATCTTGATTACTTTTGAAAATGTTGTAGTGAAGTATGTTTAAAATGAGATGGGACAGGACCTGAATTCAGTGTGCGAGCCTGTGTTTGTTTGTGCATGTGTGCACGTGTGTACATACATGTGTCTGTGTGTGTATGTGTATCTATACATTTGATGATGATTTACGCAGTAGTGCAGCGGTAGCATTGTCGCCTCACAGCAAGAGGTTCTCTGGTTCGATTCTCGGCTGGGGTGCCTTTTGTGTGGTGTCTGCATGTCCTCCCTGCATTCGTGTGGGTTTCCTCCAGGTGATCTGGTTTACTCCCACATTACAAAGGCAGGTATCTGGAGTGTTTCTCCCTGGGCCTCCACTGAAAATTGGCTTTGTTCCAAGTTGGGCTTTCCCAGTAAACAAATGTTAAATAAATAAATGTTAGAGATTGTTGCTTTTTTAAGAAATGATGGGTGGAGATTTATGTTTTGAGCTGGTCTTTTTATCTACTTATTTGAGGAGCTTGCTAACTGCTTTAGGATGGATTTCTGTAAAGTGAAAGTTTGGAATGAAATCGGACAGAGAGGCTGTATAGGTACTGGCATTATTTAACGGAGGCTGGCAGTTGAAATGGTCAATATGGTGTCTTTTTTAAGTATGAAAGTCTTTAAAATCGTTTGTTAAGAGTGTTGGAGAAGTTGGGGAAGTTGGTGAAGTGAATACTTAAATTTGTGATGTGATCTGTCAATTCCTTTATATTTTTTGAGAATAACCTGAGACAGTATGCCCAGTAAAGCTTTTTTCCCCCTAAAGGAAGTGTGATTGCTTGCATTTATTATTAACTTGCCCCTTTTCCTTAACTGCAAATGGGATTGATGTTTCCATTTTGGAGTTACTTTCCCAAACTGCCCATGCTTTATCTATGCCTAAGTAAAACCTTTATTTGAGAACTGAACCTTGGGCAGTTATGCTCCCTTAGTCATCTTTGCCTTACTGGGAGTAGATTATCCTGTACTCTGTTGATATCATAACATTGTGGCATTGTTTTTGTTGTAGAAACAAGTCCACTTCATTCTTTCTAGGTGACCCTTAAGTATAGGTTCCATGTTCTGTGGTAAGGAATGATCGGTGTTATAATGAGGCTGTAACATCCGGTTAACAAAAGTAAAATAAATAAATAAATAATTTTAGTGGACCAACTTGATTGATATGTATAGTGATTATTTGGGTTACTTACCTGTATTGGTATGCCTATGCTTTTGTGTGGTATTTTAATAAGTTTATCTTAGAATTTTGACTTCCCAGTTTATTTGGTCTTGTGAGTTAACCAGTTGAGTTAGGCATGCTGTTTTAATCAACATGTATATGTCATGGCTGTCTCAATCAGTTGCATTCAAGTTAAAATCAAGAATTATGGTATTGTTTGGGGGAATTGGGTGGTAGGAGGACACACATGTTATACTGTTCTAACAAGGTTAGGATAGAAGATGTTGGTTAACAGGTTCCTGAACTGTGAGTTAGTCATTAGCTAGTTTAGTGTGTCATCTTCACTAGGGTTATTTTGTGCCTATCCCTCAAGGGTAAAGCCAGTGGTGGTCATCTGTCACCCACCCAGGGAGATGCAGTAGGGTCCTTGTAGCAAAGCTAATAGTGAATCATTTCTCTTCAACTTCAAAGAAAAAAAGCAGGCCTGTGAGAATGAACCAAGACTATGTTTTGGATAAATGCAGGTATAACCGAGTCAAAATCATCACCCCTAGCTAAAACTGCATTATTTGCTGTCAGTAAAAGAAGCTGTAGTGAAAAGGTCTCGTGGTACCTCATGAGGAAAGGCTTCTTCTCCAGTTGTTTCCAAATAAGAGTGTAGGAAACTGTATGTATTTTATAGCTCATATTAATAAAGTCAACAAAGAATAAAATATTAAGTATAATTTTAGCTGTTTATGGAATTTTAATCAAGAAATGTTGGAAATACATGAAATTGGCACTGAAATTTTGGATGTTGGTCAACTGCATAGTTGCAACAATGGCGAAAATTAAGTGGACAGGCAGTTCAGCACAGCTGCATTTAGTCTAACTTAGTAGCCCTCGGGTATTGTACATTTAGATAGTTAGGGGTTTGGATAACTAAAACTGCTAAAGATACCCCTAAGGAATCATGAGCACATGGAGGGGGGGAATTCAAGAAGAGTGGAGGAAATGGAAGTTAAAGATAATTGATATGGATCAGAGGATAAGAGCAGTGAAAATGTTTATAATACCCCACATTTTATACAGCTTGCAAGATTTTATACATGACACCTGGAAGACATTTTGGGAGATATGTAGGAATGAAAGAGTAAGATATAAAAAAGGCAGATAAATTTCCAAGAGTGCAATGGCAAAAAATTATACTGCCGGTGGATTGGGTTGACTAGTAGTACCATATATTTCAACTGAGTCTGAGATATCTTTTACAGAGTCTTGGATATGGGGCATAATAGAAAATATATTAGAAAAAAAAAAACAAACCAGAACACATTCCTGGGATGTTTAAATTTCAATTTGCAGAGATGTGGAGAAGGCAGGGAGGAAACCTTTTGGTGACATCAGCCGATAAGATAGGAGAAGTATTTAAGCACAAGGAATACAAAGATTGGAAGTCTGAAGTTTGCCCAAATGGTAAAATGTCAGTTTGTAATTGACACAAGTGTATTCCAAAATAGTATCATAACAGAGGGAAATGTTATTTGTGGGAGAGCCTTAGAGATGGAGACAAAGATTGAGTTGGGAGGAAATATGTGAAAAGAATCCGATTATAGAAGAGAGATGTTACAGTAGAGGGACATTCATAGTAAATAAAACAGAATTGAAACAAAGGAACTTAAAAACACCAGAACTGGTATAAAATTATTGTAGAAACAAGGCCCAAATCTGGCAAGAATGTGTGGGAAGAGAAATAACTAAAGAGAACTTTTAGGACTCCTAGAAAAGCTACCTAGTCAAGGAAATATAGCATTTCTGCTTGGAAGTGTCTTCATTAGTATTTTTATAAGCCAGTTAGGATACATAGAATGTTCCTAGAGGAGAGAGAAATGCGTTGGAGGTATGAAAAAAATGAAATGTAGAGGGGGACTAGAGTCATATTTTTGGGAATGAGAGAAACTGGATAAATACAAAAAAGGCTTGAGAGCTCATTCACATACTTTTAGGGTGGAAGTGGCATATGAAAGAGACAAATTTATGGCTGAACTGTATAGAAGGAAAGAAACAGAGTAAGAGGAAAAAGGAACCAGGTAAATGTATCTAGAGATAGATAATTGTAATTCTAATTCTCAGTTAGGCCCTCTGTTAACTGACGTGTGTGTATCAGTACTTTGATAATATAATAAAGGGGTAATTACCAGAAGAACTAATGTACTATGCAGGTAGAATGTGACAAACATAATTCTAATAATAAAGCAGTTGAATGGAAGAAAGATTAAAGCCTTCTTTAGATATTTTGCGGGAGCTTATAAAGATCAGAGGTAATCTGAGTAATTTTCTACAGTGAGTGGTTATTGAAGGAGAAAATTATGGTAATGTTTATAGATTCATAGATTGTTACTAGGCTAACAACCCGTGGAGTCTTTCTAAGCCTAGGTGAGTTTTCCTGAAAGAATAATAATGTCTTCTATCCAAATAGGACATTAAAGGCCAAGTATTTATAAGCTACCTCTGTCCATAAGGGACATGGGCGCCAGGCCCAGTGTAAATTTCCTATTCCCCATCCACTGGTCATGGTTGCACTTAAATTGGATAATAGACAAACTCAGCTTCACATGAATGGGAAGCCTGTTCCATAGGAGGGGCAGCCTCTGGAACACGTGTATCTGTCTCTTCAGCATGTTTTCTTTAATTCATAGACAAAATTCAGGTCTCTAGACCTTGTATTTCTGGTACTTTTTTACTTACGAATATGTAGGAGATTCATTAGTGTGGGGTATTTGGAGGCCTTGTAAGCCAGGCATAGATCACCTGTAAGCAATCTATAGGAGGCTGAGTGGAGGGAAAGGGCTTCAAGGTCCTCTGGATAAGGTAGGTTTGTTATGCCTTGTATTCTTTTGTAAGGAACCTCTGAGGTCACTCTAGTTGCTGTATGTACCTGGTCAAGTACATACCAAAGGGAGTACTGTACTCTATGGTTGGTCTGATAAGGGTTGCGTACAGTGGGATAATGACCTCTTTGGTCCTAGATGCCATGCCCTTACTTATAATTTGTGCAGCATAAAAGGATTTCCTCACCACTGTGGCCACATGGTGGTCAAAGGTAAGGGTACTGTCTATGTGTGTACCCAGATCCCTGACCACTAAGTTGACTCTTAGAGGCATATTATCAACATGGTAATTAGCTGGGATGGTTGACATCCCAAAGAGTAGAATTATGAATTTCTTAGCTTTGAGTTTAAGACCATGGTTTTGGCACCATTTGTTAGTCAGAAATCGGCGTTCTTGAAGAATGCTAGTATCTGCAGAGGAATCGATGATAACCCCCAGCTTGCAATCATGTGCAAACTTAGCCAGCTGTAAACCTTCAGCATTTGCTTCCATTTCATAGAAATCGATGCCAAAAAGAAGGCGGCCCAGTACCAAGCCAAGGGGAACTCCACTAGTGACTGGCCTCTTGGTGGAGGTGGCCTCACCTATTTTGACATCTTGAGTCCTATCAGTGAGCCAGTTGGCTATCCAGCGGGTGATAAAAAGGTTTATACCTAAATTATTGAGCTGATCTATAATGCCTGAGTGGGGTATTGCATCAGAAACCTTGGCCAGGGCATAGTAAGCTGTGTCCACAGTCTTACCTTCATCCCATGCTTTGGTGATGCTCTCAAAAAAGTCCACCAGATTTAATAGCCATGACCTTCCTTTAACAAAGCTGAACTGTGATGGTTCTATTGTTTGTAGATTACTTATGTCCTCATTTATCATGTCCTTGATGATTCTTTCCATGGCCTTACATATGAGACTGGTAACACTTACGGGCCTGTACTTGACTGGATCAGTGGTTGGATGTCCTATGTGCAGGGGAATGACTTTAGTCATCTTGGATTCCTTGGGCACAAAACTTGACTGAAGGCTTCAGTTGAAGGGTGGTTCAAGTGGACCAGAGAGGTTATGCTTCATGTTATTTAAACATCCCGGGATGTTGTTGGGGCCCATCAGTGCAGTGTTTTTGGCCTTGTAAAGTGCATTGATGACCTGTTCCCTAGTAATGGTTGGAGAGATTATGGCATGCAGTATTTCCTTGGGGCTATTGTGGGGGTGGGGAGAGAAATTTGAGCTGAACCTGCCAACAAAAAGGGTAGCGTTGGCCTCCAGTTCATTGTGGAAGATGCCATTTACAATATGTTCTGCACATTGTTACATATTTCCCCTGAGTTTATGAGCATAGCTGTAGAAAGCTATGTTGCTATCCTTTGCTTGAAAAGCTATTTTATCAGCAAATTTAGCCTCTGGAGTATTAATTAACCCTGTTAGTTGCCTGTTTATTTTGGTCAGGGGGCTTTTAGTATGTATGGCTTTATTCCACTTTCGTTTGGCCAAGATCTTTTTCTTTTATTGCATAATCAACTGATATTGTGATTCCACCAGTTTGTTTTTTCTACGAGTGAGTGGACACAGCTCACGCTATACAGCTATCAGTATGGCTGTGCAGAGATGTTGTAACTAGTTCAGCATATGTTATAGTGTTTACTGGGTTTGGGGGTAATTGGAAGTTGACCAAGGTGCCACTTAGTAGAGAGAGGTTAGCCTTGGAATAGTGCCTAAAGGTTTTTTGGTTTTGCTGGATCCCTACAAGGTCAAGGATGTCTGTACCCCTGGTAGTAGAATGGACCATTTGTTCCAGGATGTTGATATTAGTAAAATTTAGGAATCACTGGGATTGTGCATTAGAAGTGATATAGGATTCATAGTCTGTAAAGGGTTAGTTGAGATCCCCATGAATATTGCATTGAGTTGAATGGTGAAGGACTGTAGTACACTGAGATAGGTAGTGTGGGTTTCCTGGGACATGGAGGGAGGCCTATAGGTTGCAAGGATATGGTATGAGACCCTGTTTATGGTGAGTTGCACCTGTATGAGTGTCAGTGGGTCATACATTTTAACTAATCTGGATGAGAGGTTGGTTTTAATATGAACTGAGACTCCTCCATCTTTAGTTCCCTCATGTGCAGTAGCTAGTCTAAAGGTGTGCAAGACATTAGATCCTTGCATTGTTGGGGCACTCTGTGTGACTTTCAATCATGTCTCCATTGCTACATAGCTGTCTACACTTTCCAGGTAGAGGAAAGCTTGTAGGGAGTGTAGTTTCTTGTTAAGACTTCTAGCATTGAGCAGTACCACTTCAGACATGTAATAGAGCAGTGAGGTAAATTGTTTGGTGTCTGTGAGAGAGTACAGCAGAAAAAAAACTTATGGAATAAGACTGTTGATAGAGCCATTGAGAGTATTGGATAGAGTTCATACTTTTAAAGTTCAGAATGTGAGTGAAATTTATAAATCAGAAGAGGCTGCTACCCAGTTAATGCAAGATTAGTCTAGCTTAATGGAAGATCATCAACAAATTCATTATTTGCACTATGGAAGGCATCACAAGAATGTGTTTCTTTTTTTTAAATGCAGATTTGATTTCATGAGTCTCTGCTGATAGGGAACTGTCACTTTGAAACACCGTTCCTGGAAAACAGTGTTCCAGGTAGCTGTTACGTAAACCAAGAGAGTGTGTACGCTACAGGCATTATGTTGTAGACAACCCTATTTCGTTTTTCAGAAAGATAAGGGTTCCTGTTCGCAAAAACCCTTCCTTTGTGCCCAAACTAGCCTCAGAGTCAGCTTTGGACCAGTTCTTTCACCTACTTGTCTTGTTGCCAAACATCCTGTGGAGACTGTATTTTGCATATTCTAGATCTACATTGCCAACTGATATTTTATATCCATAAAACTTCTTTGAATAAAAGTGGCCAACTTTTTTTTACCTTACACATCGAGCAAACTCTGATCTAAAATTTCCAAAGGTACCTTGTACAGATGGTTGCCAGATTGCATTACCTTCATGTATAATTCTAAACGTTTGACCCTCTGTTCCAAAACTAGAGTGTATTCAGTGAGCTCCATGTCTATGTCTACTATTTGTTTTAGACACTCTACTGTGGATAATATCTTTGCAGAAGCAACTTTGTCTACTTTGCACACATTTATAAAACATTGTAAACCGGATCTAATCTCCGGGTCTGGAGCAGCTTTTATTTCCACCATACTGCAGGATATCTTGCCATGATTCCATCCAGGACACAAAAATGTGGGTAATCTGTCCCAGCCAGTCAGTACGAATTTTGAGGATAGCATAGGATATGAAAATTATGTACTTAATTTAACAATAGGTCCTTGTTGTCCCTCTGCATCCATCTCAATGACCCACACTCACCCCCCCCTTCCAAATTGTCAAGCATACTTGTGACGTCCCCACTCTGGGACAGTAATCAAGGAGCCCAAATACTCACCACTGACACCAGAGAGGGACGTCCCCTTGGAATACAAATGGATAGACTCAGATTTCCAGATGCAGACCTCTCTGCATCAAGCACACTTTCCGTTAAGAGCACACAGGGAACACACTAAACCCATGGTCTGGGTTTCTCTTTCTGTCTCCCTCTAGTTCCCCAATAAGACTCCTCACAGGCACAACTGTAGGTTTAAGTCTTCAGCCGAGTGTCCAAGCCAAGTCCTCCATCCTCTATGAAACCAGTGCTTCATGTCCCTGCTCCAAGGATCTGACACACACACACACACACACACACACACACACACACACCTGGGAAAAGCTGGCACAGATTTACCTACTGTGCCCCCTTTTGCCCAGACTATAAGGTAGTTATCCCTGCCACCAGACACTACAAAGCCAGCTACCTTAAGGTTCTTACAAAGGTACCCAATTATACTGTATACAATTAATACTAATACAAATGGTAGTTTGCCCAACAGCAAGGCTTTCAGGAGTGCCAGAGTTATCACCAAATAAATATATGCAAATACTCTCAAAACTTAAATATTTTCTAAAAAGGACCACCACAATGAACAGTTTAAATACATGTAATCATAAATAATAAAAGGACATGAAAATACAAGTATCTGTTTATAGTAAACACCAGAGTTTCAGTCACAGGAAATATTAAAAATAACACAGCTGTAAAGATTCACACAGTTACAAAAAAAAAAAAAAAACAATACTTAACTAGTCTCACTATATTTTTCCTGACTGATCTAAAGAATACTATTCCCTGGTCATTTAGAGCAAGGCAAGGTGAAGTAGGTGAGGGATCCCTTATGTGTCAGGTTCCAAGAAACAGACTGCCCAGTCTGAGAGACTTCTCAATATAATAAATAAATATTATTTTTGGGATAGCTTACATTGTGACATCACATCTGGTCATCTGACTTTGTTTCCCACACTATCACCAACAGTACAGGCTGCCAGGATTTTAGCACCTATGTGTTACCATGCACACAGATAGAGCTTTGCACAGGTCTGCTGCACAGGCATAACACAATTTCAAACCTCCCCCCTTTCAGAGTAGCAGTTAGTTCACCCCAGTGACAATGCAGGAAGCTTCCTAGTATAGAGTTTTTGTCTCTGGCTGCATTCAAAACTGTGGGATAACATATTTATGGCCTAGGCCCAGTAATTAATTTTTTTACTATTTCTCAAAGTCAGATGGATTGAGATTCACCTCTTCTCTTCCAGTATCCTCTGTTACAATATATACATTTAAATAGTTACAGTAATGCATGCACATTTCTTTTCTTTCCAGCAGGCCACACTGTTGGTACATTAACACAAGCAACTTTACAAATATATTTTTCAGCATAAGTATCTGTACAAATCAGTTTGGTATACAAATGACATGTAATTCTTTACATAATTCCAGCTAGCTGTGCTGGCATATTTTACACATACAATGTGCTACATCTCCTGGCATAGCTGGCAGTACCCCCTGTCATACTTCTGTTTTCCTTAGTATCTGATAGACCAATATCTGAAGCCTTATCCTACATCCCTTGGTCTACTAGAGCAAACCTGATTTGATGAATACTCCTCACGTGCATTTTGGGAGAGGGAGAGTTCATGTGCTGGAAAAGCTCTGGTGAAGTATTTGCTGGCTCAGATCCACTTCAGGGTGAATAACCCAACCAGTTGATACAGAAGGAGAGGGAGAGTAAGGATCTGTCTTTGTCAAGTACATGACTTTTGTTTTTGTCCTAGTTTGTTTTCAGTCTGTCCCTCTAACCAGCCTATTTTTGGCTTCACTACTTCTGGTTGGGCTCCTGGCATCTATTTCCTGCCATCCAGTACACTAAATTCCTAATTGGTGTTGTCTTTTTTGCATATTGACATTGAACCTGGTTGTAGGTCAATAGCTGATCTTCTGACAAGGTTGTTTCCAGCCTGGGATTTCCAAGGTGGCTGCACACTGATCAACAGCTTAGTTTCACCTTTCCCAGTGTGAAAGCAAAAACTGGAAAGTAACAGCCCATTAAATTTTCATTCTTTTATGCCAGCAAAGAAGAAATTAAAAAAACAGAAAAAATGAAGAGAAAACACTGGCTGGTAAGAATCTTGCAGCTGTTCTGCAAAACGTAGTTCAGGCTTCAGCTTTGTTATAAGAGATGGCCTCCAGTAATTTTGATGAAAAATAAATCAAATGGACTCATGGGTGATTAAAATAAATGAAACACTTAAGGAATATATCAAATCCAATAATACAATTCTAGAAAATGTAGAATAAGCTTTAAGTAGCTATTCAGATGAAATGATAAAACAGCAAAAATTACAGTTTGAAATTAAAAAGGCTATGTGAGTATGTGGCTTCTCTAGAAGACTTTTTTCAAAAAAGGGCTAAAGTTAGAAGATGAGGTACACAGAGAAAATCTGAGATTTTCTGTTGTTCAAAAAAAAAAGGAAGGAACATACTGTATTAATTTTATGAAAGCACAAATAGGTAATTGGACTAGTGTTCCAAAGCAGTGTTTGTTAATTGAAAGGGCACATAGAGTGTTTTCTCCAATCCTGGCCATCCAAAAGCAGCCAAGATCTCTATTAGTAAAAATGCAATCATACCAGCAAAAAGAGTTAATCCTAACAAAACTGTGGCAGCAGGGAAAAGTATTAAAAACTGGAGACAGCAGAGTGTTTGTGGAAAATGATTATTACCTGTATATCAAGCAAAAGAGAAGCAGATTTATCCTGGCAATCATGGAATGCCAAGAGGCAGGTGAGAGATTCAAGCTGTTGTGTCCAGCTGTCTGCAGAATATTTTTTTCTGGAGGATCAAAGACATTTTTGATACAGAACAGGCTAAGGAGGCAATACAAACGTTTATCCAACAAAAAGTGATCTAGCAGACAGAAGGGGGCTCGGATTCTCTTTCTTCTGACAGTAAAGCTCATAGAAAGATTTTGCCCAAGAAACCTTTTCCAGTGTTCCAAGAAAAATGCTTGAGAGAAGCACAGGAGATGATTAGAAGACTCCAGAATTCCTTGGACTTGAACCAGAATCTGGTGTTTGGATATGTACACAAACAGGATGAAGACCAGCAAAACAAAAATTAGTAAATAAATGGGACAGCGTACAGCATCAGTCACTTTTTATGAAGTATGCCTTTGCAAGAAAAAAGTGGATGAGAAAGACTGTACATTCACTGACTTTGTTAAACTTGTGAGTGGATTGTAAAGTATATACCCACTTTGTCACTAATGTTTAAAATTACATGAAAAGAAAAAAATAACACTAAGTAAAACTATTTTTGTTCTTATTACTATTTGTATAAAACATTTCATGTTATAAACTGCATGTATCAGGGATACTTTAAATGTGGGGAGAGAGTTTCAGTGACTTCTATGTACTAAAGTTATCAAAGTAAACAAGTACTATTTTAGTTGTAAGGAATATAGACTTTATAGTGTAACAGCAGAAGAAATGCTGGACAGAATCAAAATTAATTTAATATGCTGTGATCTTGGGCTGCTGAGTGGAGGTGATTATTCTATATGTATAAATAAAATAATTTATTTTATTTTTACAATGGTTTACAATGGTAGATGTGTAGATTAATGCCCTAGGCTTAAGCTAAATAGGCTTGAAAAATTAAACAAAATGATGGCAGCCATGAAAAATACTAAGTTCCTTGTGTCTGAAAATATGTTAGTTTTTTCCAATAGCAAATTTCTAAAAAGTCTGTATATGAAAGCCGTTGTACATTCTGATCAGATGTTGACTTTTTTGTTTGATTCAGCATGTGGGTAATTGGATCTGAGCTTTGCCTCTTATACCAAAGCTTTGAATCTGAGAGTTCTGACTCCTCCCCTACCCTCAATTCCCCTTTTCTACCTGAATTACCCCAGATCACATTTGCTGCCTGAGTAAACCAGATGTGTGGACCAAGAGCCCTGTCATTCTTCATTAGAAGTTTTTTCCTCCCTTTCAGAAAATTGATAGTTTTATAGTATTAGGATATTAGTAAGCATTTCAGACCTAATTGTGTGTTTTTCTAGCTTCTTCTAAAAGTTATTTTTGGGTGCATATAGATGTACGTGTATATAATATTAAGGTAGTAAGCTAGTTTTTTAGATAAGTAAAGTTGATAGTTAAATCACTTAATAGTTATTCTGATGTCAACAGACTTTAAAAAAGTGTTCTGTGGGCATAAAATACTACCTCAAGACCCACACTTGCTTGAGGCCTTCTCATTTACAGGATCCATGCTCAGTTTGAGCTGCCTTCAGCACCAGAGCCCTTCAGGGCAGATAGAATTGATATTGAAAGGCTTTTTTTCCATGCAAGCAGGGTCCAAAATATCTTCGGACCCCAAGGCATCCACCTCTTTCCCCTCTTCCAAGAAGAAAAAGGATAAGGATTGGGAGAGATCTAAAGAAAGAGATAGAATAAAAAAGGATAGAGAAAAAGTAAGAGAAATCTAACAAGAGATCTGAGGATCTCCCAGAAAAGGCTTAGAAAAGGTCTTGTGACCCCCACAGTTATTGTGGATCTGGCACCTAAATTCTCGAAACAGTCTGATCTTACTGTTGCTAGGATCCAGACTCCCTCACTGAAGACATCTTTTCCTCCAGCACTGATAAGTCCCAGGATTCATTCTCCAGTATTAAAAAATACCTTCAAGGCCTGCTTTGCTAGCCTCATCCTCTAGGTCTGACCAATCTAGAAAGAGCTTCACTAAATTAGGCATCAACCAAATGATGAGGAAGTTTTTGAGGAAACAAGTTCAGCTGGAAATCCTCCCAGGGAAAGGACTAGGATCAACCCCTTCCACCCTGACTACTCAGCATACTCAGCTTCGTACACCATCTCCAGTCTTAGAGCCGGTGTGCTTCAGATCCAGTCTTTCCACAGTACGAGCTTTGGAGTTGATAGCCATTGAGACTTCTCCTTCAACTTCTTCCTTCACTCACTTGACTCTGAGTGTCTGTGTTGTAGCTCCAAACATAGAGTTGACACCAAGATATCCAGAGCCATCCCTGCTACTTGGGCCTTCGGCATTGGACAGCTCAGTTCTGAAGTCCTTCTTTGGGCCTTCAGCCCTTGAAATCATGAGAGCTTCTGATTCAACTAACCTAGGTGGCTCCTCTTCAGTTCCATCAGCTTTCGAGGTTGTGGAGTGGGCCTTGGTTAGACAAAGATAGCTGGTATGCACTCAAAGTTCAGATCCATCCAGAATCCCTCTGAAGACTGAGCATACCTCCTTGCATTCTGATAGACAGGGACAGATAGATCCCATAGGCTTCAAGACTACATGGCATTAGAGTCCCATGTCTGATTCTGATGTGTTCCTCTCAAGAGTAAGAAGTCACAATCCCCGGAAGAGGACTTGTAAAAGGAAGCATTTTGAGTCCTCTCCTGAGGCTGTCACCAAAGACACTGACTTAGATGAGGGATAAGGTTCTCCTTGATGCCCCTCCCCCAAAGACATCTTTGGAGATATCCTTGAATTGATGAAACGGGGGGAATCCACCAAGACTACTGCTACTACTTCTGGATGAGTTGAAGTTTCTCAAAGCCTTTGGGTCTGGTCTTTCAAAATCCTGGGTGGTCCCCCCTCCCAACACTTTAGTTAACCTCATCACTCAGCCTGGAAGGAGCGTGATGTGACAGAGCCCATTCTAAAGAAAATAGACAGAATTTTAGTTGCACCAAAAGAAAGGCTAAGGGTCCCTATGTAAGTGCCATGGTGGTAGCAGCAGCCACTAGAAAGAAACTGTCTGAAGAGAGTTCCTCTTTCCATCCCCTGTACAAAGAGTCTAGGGCATTGGACAGTTTAAGGGAATTGGTTTTATGCTTCACCCACCTTTTCTGTTCATGTGCTGAACTTCATGGCTCACTTGACATTGGCACGCTTTCAGAGGGATTTGGTAAAGGAACTCTCAAATTCCTTGTCAGTTAACTTACTGGCAAATATCCAAAAAACTGTGGCATCCTAGTTGGCTACCCTTCTGTCATCACTGAATTTTACCATGAGACTGCTCTGTAATGCAGCAGATGGCACAACCTGAGCAGTCAGTACAGATATTACCATGCATCGTCATGCCTGTATGCAGCTCTGTGACTTTGCAGAAAGCTTTAAAAGTCCTTCATAAATGCCCCCTTTGATAGCTTCACTCTGTTTGACCCAAAGTCAAGGCTACACTTACCAGGAGTGAATAGGACAGTAAGACCTTCTCCACCACTGGAAGACATTTTTCAGCTTACTAAAGATCTTTCTCCAGAAATCAGAGAGGGGGAAGAAAAATGTGGTTCAAAAAAACTAAAGTTTTCTCCAGGATACTTCTGGGAATAGGCCTCCCAGAGACAAAGGCAGAGGCAATTCCATGGGATGTCACACAAGAAGCAGAGACAGTCCACAGAATCTGTAGACCTTTCACAAAGAAATCTTATCAATGTCCCGTAACCAACTGCTGCACTCTGGAAGACTTCAGGGGATACTTCTCCTGGCACCCTCTAGCCTGGCAAAATATAACTTCCGATGCTTGGGTGCTAAGACTCTTTACCAGAAGTTACATAATATCATTTTTGGAAACCCCAGAAATAAAAGTAATCAAATGATTCCCAGCACTCCACCCAGTCATTTGCAATATGTAGCAACAGAAGTTCTAAAGTTACTGGACTAAACAGCCATTGAAAACAGTTTTCCAAGACCAGCTAGAATCCGGAGACTATTCAAGGTTCCTTTTAGTACCAAAAAAGACAGGGGATCTGTCTGGATCCGACAACCCAGAAATTCAATCAGACGAAAAGACAACATGGATCTATTGTTATGGTAAGTAAATAACTTTCATTTGCTGTGTTAAACAAGAAATATAATTTAAAACAATCAGGAAGGGGAATTAAAGAACACATGCATTTATGTCCTAAAAATGTGTGCAGGTGGCCCATGGTTTGAAAACAGCTCCCAGGGACCAATATGCACTTAATCTGCCACTGGCCAAATTCATTTCAAAATGAATGTGAGTTTCAGGGGAGAGAAGTTTACTGTCGCTCATGCCAAGTCTGCTTTCAGTGAACAACAGTTTTGTTTAGCAAATAGCCATCAGTGTTTGTGCTGTAAAATTGAAGTAAAAGTGTTAAACTAAATTCAAATCTCTAATCGTTATAAAAGTAAAGAAAATTGTATGAACACTGACAGGTTGGAACAGTGTTAATAACTGGGGAGACAGAGCCAAGTAATGGGACACTGGAATGACTGCAGATGATCCACTAACCTGTCTACTGCCAAATCCATCTCTGAATGCACTACAGCCTGACCATGTGCAGTAACGAAAGCTAAAATGATATGTATGGATATAAAAGCACTTTGCAGATTGAAAGTAAAGGTTAGAATATAATTTTAGCCTGCACATTTTTTCAAAAATTACATGAAAATGTAAAAATAACGTTATTTTGTTATTCCTCAAGACTACCTATTGATGTGTCTGTTGCCATTTTTGTTTTCTATTTGCTAAGGTAAAGTAAAAGAAAGCCTATTTTGTCATAATGACTTAGCAGTTTACCATTAAACAAGATTCAAACCTAGTTCTAACAGTTACTGAAATGCTGTTGTGGAAGGTCCTGAAATCATTAAGTCCATGCATCCTGGCATTTGGCTTTGTCAACTGAAATATGAAGTTCATCTATCATTGGGACCCTTCCTACATTTGGATTCATTCTGTTTACCAGTCACAGTTCAATTTTTTTGGAAGATCCTTCACTTGGGGCATGTACATTCTCTGTTCCTGCACATAGTGACACCACAACAGCTGTTTAAACACCACTAGTCCCTGAGGCCACCAGTTCTTTATTGTAATTCATAATGCTTGGCCCTTGATTCTGGCCAGTAGTGAAGAGTTCCTGTGTTCATTGCCTAGATGTGAATCTTCAGTCAGGCAAGATCCACACTGACATTATCCTAACTTTCTCACATAGGAGCATGACATGAAGCACTGTCATTAATAACAGAGTTTCTACCCTGCCACTTATAGATGCTGGAGAGATATGTACTTACCTTGCTACTAGGAGGGAATGGAAGGAGTTGATAGACTCCCTCATAGACATTAACAGGAGGATCAGCCAAGTAGCTCAGCTCCAGATGGAGGACATTTGTGAGGATAGAACTTGAAGGGTAGGCCACAAATAAACCTCCTAGAGATAATTCATTTTCAAAAAACAGTTTCCAGTCGTACAGGTGCTGAGCATGTTATTAGCTAACAGAGGCTTGATTCCACACCAGTTGTTTGCTTTGTCAGTTGGCACAGAGCACAGAGAATTCACACTTCCCCATGCTCCCACCGTGGGGATGCATTCTTTAATGTAAGCAATGGTCACCCCCCTTGTTGATGCTTGAAGCTGACTGTCATGATTTTCAGAGCTAATCTCTGGAGGCACTTAGCAACAGGTTGAGTGGGGTTCATTGACATATTCTGTCTTCTCATCCCCAACAGGATCTCTTTGCCTAACTTGTGAGACCTCTGGCTTGTCCCACACCATTGTCTGTAGCTTAAAGCCAACAGAACCAATAAATGTTTGAGGTCCTTTGAGTAGCAGATGGAAGGGTGACCTTATGGTGTTACAGACCTTTGACTCATGCCAGCTGTAGTGAGGAAGCGTCAGACACTGGTTCCCTTTTGCCTGACAACTGGCATTCAACCATTGTGCTTTCATTATCACACCACCATAGGTGAGGTCACCCATGTAGCTAGTGGTTGGTGACCTGTCTCGTTTTGACCCCCTGTAAAGATTATAAAGACCCAGCAGCCATTGTCTTTTAGGCAAACACACCATCAAGCCCTATTACACTTTAACTCCCCAAAATGAAAAATGAATCTCCTCAGGCATGATTTTGAGGCTCATAATGTTCCCTCTAGACTGACCTAACATCACAGTTTCTTCGCTCAAGAAACAACAGTGTGTATCTAATGAGAAGGGATGAAGAGTTCATGGAACTAGTTATCAAAGATACCATCTTGGCACTTTAAAAGCATCTTGATTCTGCTGCAGCAACTCAAGGAAATTGGATGCCTTTTACAAATTTCCAGCTCAGTAGACGAAGTCCATCACCAGGCATTCTCAAGCAGACTTCTGTGGTGCCAGACAACAGAGTGTACTCTTGCTGTTGTAGGTCTGGAGAGATAGTAGAGGATCACCAGAATAAAAATAAAAAAAAAAATGTTTATTGTTCTCACCTCCATGCCTCTTTAGTATATTAGACATTAGAAATGCTTGCAGAATTTCCTAATTCTTAGCTTAAGAAGGATATGTTCAAGACTCTGTCTGTGGTTTATTTGCTTCTTTAGTGAGTTTCTTTGTCATTTGTTCTAATTCTGATTGTTCCTGTGCAGTGATTTGTGGTTGTAGGCTCAGGAAAGTACATGCACGCATGCCTGTATATAATACTCTAACCATGAGTTTATTGTTGTAACACCACTGTGCCACATAGAAAGCTTCATGTGTGTTTATAATTGAGTGGGAGAGGTGGTCCTTCTTTCAAGTATGAGCTTAAAAATGACATCCTCAATGCCTATTCCAGAAAGAAGTGCACTTCAGGCAGGTCTTCCTGGCTGTTTTCACTGATAACCTCTTGAGGAGGAAGCAAGCCTTCTTCACCAATTTGAAGATCTTTATGACCCCCCCTGCACTACCTTCCTTCTCTTTCTTTTCCAGACCAAACAACAAAACATATGTTTAAAAAAATTTGTGAAACCCTTGTCCCTAATGCATTCTAATCCTGTAAGAATAAAATGTTCATAGGCAAGTACTAGGCTATCAGCCCAAGGGCCTATGTAAGCCTAGCCAACAAGGTTCCCTGGCTTTCGCCACCCAAGAAGGTTATTTTCCTGTGCCCCTGTCGAGCAGGGCCATAGACATGATCCCTGGGGTGAATTTCCTATTTCCCATCCACTCATCAAGATTTTTCTTGGATAGTGCTAGTGAGGAACTCTGCTTGACATAGATGGGTAGCTAGACCATGTAGCTTGGAGGTATTGAGATTTCTTTAGGTGTAGCATGTCCAGCAACTCTGGTTTTGACAAAGCTTTGTATGTTAGGCAGAGATAACCTCGGAGTAGGTAATATGCTACGGAGTAAAGCTGGAGATTTTTGAGACTGTCAGCATAGGGCGTTTGAGTCCCTTAATCCTGCTTGTGAGGTATTTCTGTGGCCTTTCCAGCTGTTGCAGGTGTCTTGTGAAGTACATTCCAAAAGGGGTGTTGTACTCAGTAATGGGTCTAATGTGCTGAAGGATGTGACATTTTATGCTTATAAAGGGCACTTCTGGGACGCTGACAATTTATATTGCTTAGATGTACAGCAATCCTATTTTTAAAAGCCCTAGAAATTTGGCCAACATTAAATGCACCGCATTGGGAGATGGCCATATATACCACCCATTCAGTACTGCAGGTAATTATTTGTCTGATGGAGTATACTTTGGAAGTGTTAACAGAGGTAAAAGACTGAGTGCACAATACCACCTTACGATAAACATAATTGCCACATGTGGCACTCACCACTGGCATATGCATATTGCCAATCCTTCTTGTTTATTGCATCTTTTTTTTTTAAACCATGACAAATGTTCCTGTATATTCCTTCTTCTCTGGTAACCAAATTCACAATAATTACCCAAAAATTGGGCAAAAAATTATCTGTCTTGAATATACACCAAAACCTGTTCAGGACCTCCCTAATCTTAAAACTATTACTACCATGGGTAGTAATAAACTTTATATTGCCAGGATAAAATAAAAATAAGATTGCTGTACATCTAAGCAGTATAAATTGTCAGCGTCCCAGAAGTGCCCTTATAAACATAAAATGTCACATCCTTCAGGACATTTTATTTTTATAGGATTAGAATTCATTAGGGGCAAGGATTTCACTAATTCTTATAAACATATATTGTTAGACCGTAAAGAGAAAATGTGAATAGTGAATCTTGGGGCTGTGTATAAGCAAGGTTTGAATGAACACTGGTAATTCATTTTTATATAATACTATTCCTAATATGGTGATGTGCATATATTAAGAAGTAAGAATTTTTATGTGCGTGTGTGTATGCAGGCACATGCTTACGAATATATGTATAAGTATGTTTTTGTATTTACATACAGATGTATGTGTATATACATATGTATATATGTGTATATTTATTTATTATTATTTATTTTACATTTGTTGACTGGACTAGTCTAGCTGGATACATGTCCATTTTCAGTAGAGGCCCGGGGAGAAAAGCTCCACAAAAAGACAGTAATATAGAACACTTGTTATACAAAAGGAAATATTTTACAACTGGAAAGTAGTATATAACTATTTCATAAGTAGTATAAAATTATTTCATAAGCATAATCAAGAAAATCCAATAGGTGCCTTTTTTTTTGTCTATCTCAGTGGAATTGATAAATAGAGAATAGAAAAACAAAAGTACTTTAGTAACCTAGTAAAGATTAGAAAGTCTAGGAAAAGGTAGAGGAGAAAAAAAGTTTAGTCAGGGTTAGTACAAGGGAATTAAGCAAAGTTTTTAGATGCTTCTTGAAAGTAGGTAAAGAGGTAATTGCAGTAAGTTCACTTGGATGCTTGTTCCAGATAGGTGCAGTACAGTTGGAGAACAGACTTTCCCCAGCTTTGTTGTTGGATTTATAGGAGGCAGCTAGAAGCTTGGTGGCAGAGCGTAAGGAAGAGATGTTTTTATAAGGAGTAATAAGAGAACTAAGTATAGTGGTATTAGAAGGCTGATAGAAGACTTTGTGGGTGATGGTTAGTTGCTGTAGTTGTATTTGATTTTGTGGTTCCAGCCAGCCTAGTTGTTTAAGATTAGAGCAATGATGGGTATGAAAAGGGGCTCCTGTTGCAAATCTGGCTATATTGTTATATGCTGTTGCTAGTTTATTGAAATTAGATTTAGATAAGTTTGTAAAAATCAGTGAGGCATAAAGAAGGGTAGCGAGCAAGTGTGTTTGTGCTATAGTACTTCTGGCTGCGGTGGTAAGGAAGGGTTTAAGCCTATAGAGAGAACCAAGTTTTCTATTGACTGACTTGATGGTTAAGTTAGTGTGGGAATCAAAGTTGAGATTGTGGTCTATTGTGATACCAAGAAGTTTGGTAGTAGGGTCAGGGGATATTATAGTGCCATTGTTAGAAGTTATATTGAAGGTAAAAAATAAAAGAAGATGACTTTTGTGAAGGTGTGAAAAGTAATAATTTAGTCTTTTTGAGATTCAGTAAGAGGCAATATTGGTGGAACCAGTTTTCGGTTGCTGTGAAGACTTTTTGTGTAGTAGTCTGAAGCTCAACTGGGGAGGATGCTTAACATATCAGTGTTGAGTCGTCGGCATGTTGAATACAGATGGATTGTGGAAGGGACTTATTTAGGTTGTTAATAAAAATAGAAAAGAGGAGAGGACCCAGTATTGAGCCTTGTGGTACTCCTATTTTGATAGGAAGAAGAGATGATAAGTGATTTTCCCATAGCACTGCTTGTTGTCTATTTTCTAAGTAGGAATTAAACCACTGGATAGCCTGAGAGTTCAAATCAAAAGATTTAAGGATGTTTAGTAAGAGAGTATGGTTGAGTATATCAAAGGCCTTAGAGAGGTCTAAGAATAGAGCTGTGGACAGCAAGTTGTTGTTCTGATTTTTATTAATATGGTCAGTGAATGACAAGAGAGCAGTAGTAGTGCTGTGATAAGGTCTAAAACCATGTTGGCAATCTGCTAGGAGATTGTTTTGGAGGAGATGGTCAACTAATTGCCTATGTACACATCTTTCCATGATTTTGAATGCACGTTTATATTTGTCTTTTTTAATTATGTGTATTAATTGGTGAGTTGAAAAAATATTTATAGTATGAATTTTGATGCACGTGTACTTGTTGGTTATGGGTGTATTTAAGTATGTATTTTCACTATCTGTGTGGAATTGGTCCAACTCTTGAAATAGGGGCATGTCTCTTTAAATGGAGTTTATGTAAATGAACAGGAAATTGCATGCCTTTGGACTGATGACGCTTTTTTCGCGAAACTGGTTTGTGATTGTTATGTTGATTGGAGGCTGTTTCTACTATTTTGCATGTTTATTTACTTTTTTTTCGAGATATTCAAGGAATTACATTTGAAACTTTGTTTTTGGCATGCTGGAGTGTCTTTGATATATATATATATATATATATATATATATATATATATATATATATATGTGTGTGTGTGTGTGTGTGTTTAAATAGAAAGATAAGAAACCATAACAAACTTTTTAAATTTTCATGCACCATACATATGTTTTCTTTTTAACAATTATTCACTCCAGCATTACATAAATTGTTCAGTCCCTGCTGTCTCTTAATCACTCCTCCTGAAGATTATTCTTCACCTTTTGGTCCCAAAAATTCCACGTCCTTCTCTTTTCTGAAGATCCCATTTCTGGTTCTTTTATTTCCTTTACAATGCTCAACTGCAGTTGGTTTAAATGTTTATTTCCATTGTCTAGAAATTGCTCTTTGTAACCCAGTAACATTAAACTTAATAAAACCTACCAGTTCAGATCCTATATTGCAGCTCAAAATAATCATTTCCTTAGTTACAAGCATTTGCTCCTCCCAGTAGTTCTGATAAAGCACTCTGTTTAGAGTTTTTAAAATATGAAAAGCTCATTTCATTCCCAAAGTACACATTCCCAATTACCTCACACTGTCTTATCACACCTGCAGTATTAGCTGTCTTTGAGGAAAAAATCTCTGACTTCTGCTTAGGGTGTAAGAAATTGTAAGAAATACTTATGCAAACACTTTCAAGCAGACATCCTAAACCTTTTGGGCTTTGTTGCATACTTGGGATCCAAGCAGACATCCTCCCATTGTTCTTTTGTATATTCCCTTTTCATGATTTCTTCCCAATCTTTTCTAGCATTCTCTTATTGATTCATGTAGTTATAATGCATTATTTTATATGCCTTACTAATCATTTGTTTCAACAACATCTTCTGTTGTACACATAATTAAAAACGATTCAAGAGCTGGTGTTTCATTTAGCACTCCCGTATTACTTTCTCTTTGCCAGCACTGTTGTCAATTGTCAATCCCTGGTATGGAAGGCAGTTTCTAACATGTAGAACAAACATCTGCTTAGCTTCATTTTACTTTATTACATTTCCCTGTACAGTTATTGTCTCCCAATACCTTGGTTTCTTTGCTAATTTTCTCATATATATTTCAGCTCCTCTTGTCTGTTTTCTGTTTACATACATACAGTCATTCCTAGTGTTATAGTCTTTCTCCATTCCCATATCGGCATAGCTCTTAGAATACTTTCTGCTACTTTAAGAATAATAATGTGGTTGCTGTTCTCATTAAGGACCTGCATCCAAAATCTACTCTCTCTCTCCCTTTACTTTTCAAACTCCCACCAGATTCAAATCCTACTCTCACTACTTCACAAACCCCCCAACAAATGTACCGTTTCATCATCTTACCTTTCCACTTAGATTCGCAATCTTCTGCTTATGTTTTGTATACGAGACTTAATTCCATTGCTCTAAAGTATCTCTACTAACCAACTTATTCTAAATGGAAAATGAATGTATCCCACTAAACCCTTGCCCTCCCCATTTAAATTCTTTCAACTGTTTATTAATTATGGTCCATAAACTTCTCCTTTGGTTGATAAAATCATGTAGACTTTTTAATAAAAACTAAAATAACTATAAACATTTTCACTGCTTGCATCTTACTATCAGTATCCATATTCAAGAGCTTCTGGCTTCTCTATTTTTATATTAATTTTTGTTTAGTCTCTTAGCTGCCATAATAGAATCCTTTTTAATCCATATACTTAAACATTACATTTTATCATATTGTCATAAATTGGGTAATGTTGAACCAGTTCATGTGTAGGTGCATAGTTTACCACTATAGCCCTTGTTTTATCTTCATTTTATATCCTGAAAATAACTTAAAACTGTGAGTATTCCATTACACAGAAATGTCCTTTTCTGAATTTATCAAGTACAAAATGATATCATCGGTGAATAAACCTTATTTTTCTTGATTACCATGCCAGCTGTGTCTGTTTTTGTTTACAGTGGTTCCAAATGTAAAGCAAATAAAGGAGAAAGGGTAAATCTATGCTTATTTCCACTGTTCTAACATAGCTTGTTGGAGAGGAATCCCCCACCTTTTTTATTGCCGGCATCTCTTTGTATATTCTCCTAATTAACCCTGTTATTGTGTTGGATAATACAAATTATACAATGACTGGCAATTGCATTCCAAAATGTGCACACTGATTGGCCAGCCCAACAAGCGTGCCCCTTGTAAATCTGACATATACTAATGGAAAAAGGTCCGGTCGCCCGGACTTTTTCCATTAGTATATGTCCTGATTTTTTTTGTTTGTGTGATAGCAATAGAGAAAGGTAAATCTCCTTTGCTATAATCTCGCTATGTTATACGTTTAACATAGCGAGATAGCTTTAAAAAAGGGATGTCTAGCCAAAGCACTGGTAGTCTTACAATTCCTGATGTCACGTAGATGTTCTAAAATCCTATCCCTGAAGGGGCTGTTTGTTTTCCCAATAAAGTAGGCATCACATAGAGTAATAGACAATATTCTTGGTACTGCTTGAGTTCTCTAATCATGGAAGTAATATTGAGTATCCCGTGTTTAAAAAACCTAGCACTTATATGCCTAAAATACACCCCACTATTGAAGCATTTTGTAACCTTTATGAATCTGAAATTAGAGATTCTTTTAATGGGGAACGTGCTTGTGAATACTTTAATATGACAAGAGATGAAAAAGAAGATCTTATTGAATTAAAAAGAATGCATACTGTTGAATTTTGCCCTGTAGACAAAGGAGGGGGTATTGTTATACTTGACAGAGATAAATATGTGCAGGCCATGCTTACTTTACTTGTTGACCAGGCTACCTTTACAATTGTCAATGCTAGTATTGTTAAAGCCTTGATAGATAGAGTGGCTGTTTTGATTTTTGATTTTTCTAATTACAGGCTTGATTACTGAGGATATCTTTAAGTATTTGTGTGATACCAACCATTTATGGTTTATCAAAGATACTAAGAGTATTGTTAACCCACCCATGTGCCCTATTGTGTTTGGCCGAGGGTGGGTTACAGAACCCCTCTCTATCTACATAGAGAAGTCTTTAAGACCCATTGTGGATGTAATACCTACTGTTTTGAGGGACATAAAGGATTTCCTACAAGATCTCTATCTGGGGACTCGAGCTCTAGATATGAATAAAGAGCTATTATTTGTTACCCTTAATGTAGGGTCTTTGTTTACTGTGATACCAAATGACTGGGGCATAGAAAACGTTAGGGAACTATTGACTGAAGGTAACTACTATGCTAATGTTAAGGTAAGGTTGACGTGAACTTATTGCGATTGTTTTAGAGAGCAATGTGTTTTTGTTTGATAAAGATTACTATCTGCAGAAGGTTGGTGTAGCTATGGGCATGGCTTGTGCTAATAGCTACGACAATCTAGTGCTGGCCAAATGGGAGATTGACAAGGTCTTTAACATAAACCCATCACTTCTGTGGTATAGACGTTTTGTTGATGATTTTTTTTTTTTTGTTGTGGCAAGGTGATGTACAGAGTTTGTTGTCTTTTGTGGATTATTTACGCACTACCACGATGTTTTTAAAGTTTACTGTAACTTAGCATTTCATTTCTGGACGCGACTGTTAGTAAGAATGAACTGGGTAGTTTCTACACAGGTTTATATAGGAAAGAAGTGAGGAAGAATGCTCTGTTACACAGACAGAGCATGCATCCTAGACACATTCCACGTAACACACACAAAGGACAATTTTTGAGGTTGATGAGGTTACATAATGATGACACTGAGTTGAAAACAGCATTTGACAAACCTAAGCAAGATTTTATAGAGAGAGGGTATAGCGAGAGAGAGGTAGATGAATATATTAGGCTGGTATATCTAGATAGGAGTACCAGAGGTAAACCATTTTTATCTGATACACATACACCCTCCTTGCTACAGGGAGAAAGTAATGGTAGGAAGGTTAGGTTTCCATTAACCTTCTCGAGTGATGTGAATATATGCTGTAATATAATAAAGAAGAACTGGAATATTCTGTACACCAGCCATGTCTTAAGAGGTATTACTGGTGATAAACCCAACTTTTCTTTTAAGAATAATAGGACAGTCAAACAGCAACTGTGTTACAGGAAAGGGAGTAGCTTGACATTGGAGTCCAAGAGGTCTGGTAGTTATTCATGTAGACACTGTGAGGCATGCAAACATATTTTTAGTGCGTCTAGCTTTGTGCACCCAATATGTTGTTGCTGTGTTGAGTTTGCCTTTTATGCAGACTGCAGTTTTACAGGTTTTGCTTAAATATAGGAAGGAGGAAGTTTCTTTTACACAAACCTTGAAAACCTATTGGTCCAGCTTCTTTTGTCGCTCTGGTGAAGTTTCAGCCAGGTGCACAGATCCCAAACACAAGCCTTGCAGAGCTTCCAGTGCCTGCACAGCAGAAACTAGTGCTTTCTGCCTTACGTGTTTTCCAGCTTGAGAGCCACTGCATTTTACGCCTAGTTACTGCCCAACTTTATTTGTTTTGCCCATTGTACAAAGGATTTTGCACTTTTACATGCCTGTTTTAGAGCTACTTTAATGATTTTCTTGCAAACTGTTTGTTTTACGCACACTTTTACTGTTGGCATTACAGCAAATTTTTACAATTTTACTTGCTGTTTATTTTTTTTAAATTCTTTTTTTCATGTTTATCTACTTTTTGTTTTTTTGTTTTCCTGTTACTAATTGTTTCAGCTTTTTTTTTCAGTGTTTTGCTTCCTTAGTCCTGTTAAAACTCTTTAATTCTTGTACTTTCTTTTTAGTTCCTGTTACTTGAGATTCTTGTTTGCTTACACTTTGCGGCTTTTTTGTCCCAGTGAGTGAGAAGTCCTTTGTTAAAACTAGTTGTCGGTTTAGTAGCTGGTCTCAAATAGATATCCTATAAAAGCCCTAGCTCTGTAGCCTTGATCAGGGAAAAACTGCTGTCCACTGAAAATTGTTAAGCTAAGCTAATCAGCTTGAGCTACTTGAACCATTGTAAGACTATTCACTGACTAACTCCCTTCAGCCCCCCTCCTAAAACACTCTTACCTTGACTCCTACCCCTATTGCAGATCTCTAATAACTCAGCCCCACTTACTCCTACCACCCCTCCTTTTGAACTTCTTTATCTACTACCTATAGTAAGTACTTCTGGTACCACTGCACCTTGATAAAGCACTTCCTATAACTCCTTCCAGCTCAATAATACCTGAACAACCCTCTATGTCCTCTCAGCTCAACTGGTGAACTACAGAATATTGAGCGTCGACAACACAGCAACACACGGTCCTCACAACAATCCTTCGGGCCAAACTGACAGGTACATCTTCAACACAGGACTGGCAAGACAAGACCTCACACAAAACATACCACACAATACATATAAGACTCACAACTAACAACAGAACACACCAACCACAGCTCATACCAAAACACAACTGGGTCAACCAGACACAAGGACAAAAGGCACACCAAGCACACACACCTGTCAACACTGGTACCATCACACAAAAAACAACCAACAACAACACAACAACCAACACACAGCACACCAGGTCAGTCAACACAGCCCACCACAAACAAACACCCAGACCTCACGCAGACACACAATCATCCCATATACCACAGTCGCCACACACACGTCACAGTAACACACTGTCAGACAGTAAGGTAGACACCTGGCTTAGAATGGCCACATAAGATGCCACACTGGTCTCAACAGCTCAGGTCTCTCAACAGCAGGTGGTTGAGTCAACCGACACGTCTGGAGCCTTACTCTCCTCAATGACTGAGACTTGTTCTCCTGCTCTCAGATCGCCAAGGAGCTCTCTGATTGATGGAGCAGAGCAGTATCGTACCCTGACCCTTGATGCACCCTACCTGATTCACCAAGATGATTCACTTTAATAATTGGCTATGAATTGGGATAAATTAATTGGCTTTCAAAATTGATTCACGTTAGGATCTGATGCTGGAAAACATATCTAACCTCTGACGACTTGCTGCCCAAGGATCGCCAAACACCTGTCACTGCTGGCACCTGTCTATCCTTCTGGGAATTAGCAAAGGCATCAGCCTTTTCAAATTGCCCACCAACCACTAAACCTACCACCAAAGGAAAAACTAAGGAACTACACCAAGGGTAAAAAACAAGAATGCAAGAAGTTCAGTCTGCTGCTCTCGCCCCAAGATGCACGCAAGGAACAAACATGTTTCAGGTGCTGGAGAATAGAAACAGGGTCTGCAGACAGAAACCTGGTTCAAGGCTCCTGGCCAGGCAATTCCATCCATCTCAAATCATCAAAATGGTTTCCCCAACCAAGAAGAGACCAGGTGTCCAGGTTCAAAGAAATTAGGACAAAAGGACCCCCACACACGAAGATTGGTGGCAAAGACATGATGCATCTGCTCCCATATGAAACACTGCTCACCAAATTTGTAGCATGTTACAGGCTAAATTCTCTCACTCCCACACCCCTCTGTGGCAGGGGAAAAATACATTGCCTTCAGAATGTCTCTCAAACCACCAAACTACTCTGCTTCTTCATACCCTAATATAGACAGGGGACTAAACTCATCTGAAACACCACTCTAAAGCCTGAATTCATTGGATACCTAATACAAACTAGCCACAACAACAGCCCCACCATCCAACAGAGAGAACAGATCATGATTCCACTCATCATCAATGGATCAAAATCAATCATCACAAGAGTAGAACCAAAACATACTGGATCTCACTATACATTAACCTGAGGTCTAATCCTCCTCACTCCTCTTCCCCACCACCCCCCTGAAAAGAAACAAAAAAAAACTCTCAAAAAGACTTTCTTCAAATTTCTAAAAACTAAATTTAAAGCCTTTAAAGCCCTGAAGCAGTGGTAAACATCACCAAAACTCAAAACAAACTTTACTCTAAAGCTTCTACCATCACCCAGGGATGGACACAATCAGCCAAAACAAAAAAACAAAAAGACTCTGTACCAAAGGCCAGCTAAGAGTCTGGTGGACCCTGCCACAAAACAAGCTCTACAACAAGCAAAAGGAACTAGCTAAGACAAGATAAAAAAGGTGAAAAAGGTAAGACACCTTTGATCATTATAAGTAAAAACTAAGAGCTCTCATAAAATCATCCAAGGCAAATTGAGAGAAAATGATCCTCAAGGAAAAAAGAATCATAAAGACTAAATTTTAGCTATGTTAGAAAAAACAGGAGGAAACTCCCAGATATGCTCAGAATTAGTTCAAAATGATGTAAAAAACCTGAACACACACCCTACACAATGGCTAAAATGTTCAAAACAGGTTTAACCCCCCTCCCATCCCCAAAAGGAGAAGATCAGATATCAGTTCCTCCCCCAAATTCCCCCCCCCAACTGCCCTGAGCCCAGCTGAGAAAACACTAAAACACAGCATCCATGGGGTCGATGGTGCCCTGCTCTGTGCTTCATGAACTCAAATAAACAATTAAATGGGACAGATAGCTAGTTAGCTTTATCTAGCCTCAAACCAACAGGTACCTCACCTCCAAATCGCGACGCGAGTGTGGTCCCACTTCATAAGGGTAAGCCTCCATGACCCACAGAAATTACCGCCCCATTAGCCCACAAGGCCCATTGCCCCAGCCCATCAAGCCGATGCTCATTCATAAATGGAGAACATGGAAAAAGACATAGGAACTTGCAAAACAAGTTTTTGCTTTGTCAAGGCAGATCCTGCCTCTAAACTTTTGGTTGACTTTTTCACTTTTGTCAAGGCCATTGATGAGCCAAGGAAGGCCATTGAGCCATAGCACCTGGCCTGGGAAAGCCTGGTCGACTCCTTCCCCTAGCTCAGGTATGCTAAAACTCTCATCGGCGAATGTAAGCCCATACATCACAAGAACCACATAAACTCAAGCGCTACAACAGAACCCACAGGGAGTTGCTGGGGTCATCATTGCTGGAAAAGCATGTCCTGAGTCAAGTGTCACATGTGGTGTCCCACAGGGGTCAGTCCTGGGGTCCACTTCTTGTTCGCTTACTTTTCTCAAGTACAAGCAAACAGGGTCTGAGGATGAGCTGACAAAGTTGCCAGATGACTGCAAAGTCGATGAACAACGAAAACTACATCTGACTCAGATAGAAGGACACAGGGCCTCACAGAAACGGATAACTGGTGCCATGGCCTTGGCGCCAAAAACAAATCATCAAAGTCATCATGAAAAAAACAAGGTTACCCCTACCATATAGGCTAGCACATAGGTGATAGCACAAGAAAGAATCAGGATGCAGGGGACAGGCTGACAGTAGTTCAGTTGACTTGATGTTTGTGTTTTCATTTCATTTGCTAAAGTAGTCTAGAAAACTACCTATATCGCCCTGATCATGATCATCAAGGAGGGTCATTCAAAGGGAGGTCATCTCATCCCCACTAGCCTCACATCATGAGACCTACCGATGCATGAGTAATGACCATCTTGAATGTACTGATGCAGCTTGAAAGGCTGAAAAGGCCCCAAAGCCAAAAACCAAAAAGGGTCTCAAGTCAAAATCTATATTGCCCGACTGCGACTGAGAAAAGAACATTATTCAGTCATTATTTGCTCTCGTCAGAGACTGTGTGTGCCTGACATAGGCATGTCAAAACCCAGATTTGATTGATATGCTTCACCTCAAAAATCTAGATCCCTAGGAACCACAAGGGCGTGGGAGACTTAAACCTTGACACACACGGTTATAAATAGAACTGGAGGGAGGACAGATTCACATCACCCAGAGATGCTGTGGAACAAACAAAAAAACATGTGAGGCAGAGAGAGGCTGGCCGCTGGCCCTTGTTCAAATTGAATCTTGACCCATGGGATGGAGATGATATACCCCAGGGAGGATTTCTTGTGTCACTGCTTGACAGAGGCACAAAAAATGATAGGCATATTTTTTTATTCAAAAAGGGGTGGCTAAACACACATAACTATAGGGCTAGGCTATAAATGCCCTTGGGCAGATAGCCTAGTATGAACCTATGAACCAAGAAGATCATAAGTGTGTAGCATGCGATGCCTACTATATTGGGAAAACGAACCGTCCCTTCAGGGACAGAATTTTAGAACATCTACGTGACATCAGGAATTGTAAGAGTACAAGTGCTTTGGCTAGACATGCAATTGAAGTAGGGGGAGATCAGTATTTTAAGTTTTTTGTTTTAGAAGTATTACCAGAAGGGAATAGGGGTGGTGATTTTAAATGTAAGACAGAAACATGCGAACAGAAATGGATTTTATTTTTTAAGGCCGACACCCACCCCGGGATTAATGATATGGTTTCACTAAAACCATTTTTAAAACAGAGACCACTTAAACATTAATACCATATGAGCATTTTTAATGTTATGATTGTATATGTTCATTATGCTTCCTACTTGGATCAATTTGCATTAGGGACTCTTTAGAGTATTTATTAGATACTAGCACTTTAAGTGTTGTAATTGTTTTTTACTCATTAATTAAGCAGCATTTTTCATTGGTTACTACTGCTTTTTAAACTGCATTGTGTTAATGTGCTGTTGTCTGATGAAGCGGTTATCAACCATGAAAGCTCTTACCTTGTGTGATTAAACTTTATTTTTTTCATTTGGAGTTTTTATTTTTTGCTGCCTTGCTGGGACTGAACTCATGTTTTCTATAGTAATTATTTTCTTGTTATTTGTCCCATATCTTGGTCATTGGTTATTTGCCTATAATCAGTATGATTACTCTCCTTTTTCTTTGTCCCTGATATTCTGCTCATTGTCCAACCTGAAATCCATTTGTCAAAATCCCATGTTTATTTCTGTACAAATGTGTCTGCTGTAACATTACTGTTTCTGTCCTGTATGTCTTAATATAATTCAGTACTCTTTGCTTTTTGTGTATAGCTGACAGAGCATTTACTTTCATGGTAATATGTACACAGTAGTAATTATTATAGACAGCTATGAGTCACACCTGTTATACATAACAGTTTTTTGAGTGTATATTCTTAACATTAATAATGTTTGGCAGGATTATCTATTAAGTAGTTACTTCATCTCATCTCCGTTTCAACCTTTGTCACATGTGACTTTGCTTCAATGAAAACAGAAGAGAAAAGCAAAATAAAGTTTTAGAACACTTCATTGCATTTTAAATTAGAACAAACACTCAAAGCCATGTATATTTTCAAGAAAAAAAAGGTTACCCCTTCAGATAGGAGCAGTTGTCCCGAGTTGAATACTGTACCCACAGGCGTGACCATGCTTTCAGTAAACATTACCTTTTAGTTCTAAGAAAAATTGCAGTGGCTACCCTTAAATAAAAAACTGAATTGTGCACTATTGTATTAAATGCATTCAAGTACTAAGGCTGCTGGGGAGGCAGCTACTTGTATAACTTATTCACTTGCCACAGTTTCAAATTTATTTTTCACTCATCTGCTTTCCAGTGCATAGTTAAATGTTTATTACAGTGTACATTTTACAATTTTCTGAGCAAGCAGTGTACAGACCTGTCATAACTATTTGCTTGCACCTGCTGACTTCACTTGCCCAAGCTGACAAAAACAAAACAGCTATCCGCTTTGCAGATGCATGAAAGAACATTGCATATTTTACCCAGAACACATTGTTCATCCCTTTTAGGAGTAATTGCTTGCACCTGTAGACTTCGTGTCTCCCACTAAAAGCCTTTGCTAATGGAAAAATAGCTAATGACTTTGCAGAAACAAACTAGAAGTGCAATTTTTCATATCACTCTTAATTTTATTCTGTTTTAAGTTCATTTGCTTAACAAAACTTGCCTATAGTTTAACCAGAGATATTAATCTAGAAATCTACTTCTTTAGAAACATTGGCAATTATTATAGCTCTACATAAAATGTGACTCCTAACAACCCAAGATGACAACATTATATTAACTTTTACTTGCTTCTGTTTGACATTTCTTACCCGTTTACAGTATAATGTTTGGACACCTTATAAGCAAGACAAAGTAATTTCTTGCTTTAATATCTTTAATATATAGTCTTACTTTGGTAGCTTGCTGTTTCAAGACTCGACATTTTGAGCTTTAGTCAAAACCATACTATCCAGAAAAACAGCTAAGTTATTGCTTCAAATTCATGACAGTCAGGCTGCATCATAAAGTCCCTTTATAATTAGCTTTAACAGATATTCTTAATTTATCAATTGGACTATGAGGATGCCTTCCTTAAAAGAGGTTCCAGAATATTTTCTAGTGTCCTGCTGTACATGTATGGCCCACTCCATCCTCCTTGGCTTCTGGAGTTTCCTGTAAGTTAGGCAAGCATATATGTGCATACTATTTTTACAGTGTAAATGTCAAAACTCCTTTATGACTTGTTTTGCAGCAAGTTTGCTCACTAGTGATTGAAAAAAAAATTACTTGGTTTTATGGATTAGGCAGGCTGATTTTTATCGGAGCATGACATCATGGCATAAATCAACACTGTGTGGTATGTGCATGCGCGTGTGTGCATTCCGCAAGTGTGGGGTCTTTTCAGAAAATGTCAAATCTTGATTGATCTCCAAGGTAAGTCCTCTTATAAATTCTATGATACAGTAAAAAACATGTCTGCTATTTCCATCTGCATGCCTTGTAAGCAGAGAAATACACTCAAACAATTTGTTTTTCTTTATTATATATGGTAATTGTCCACATACATTGCCATTTCTTCAGGTATCATTTTTTTACATGACTCCAAAAAAAGATGTTTAAGAATAGAATTTTTTTTTTTTTTTTGAAGTAACAGGAATTAGATACATACATTCCTAAGATGTGTACTTTAGTTAATATTGAGGCTTAAGTCTTGATGAACTTTTGCATTGTTTTTATTCCACTGGTTGACAGATCTGAAGTGACCCTGACGCTGATTAATTTCAGAATAGATGCAGTCACATTCCTTTGTTTAGTCAGATATACATAAAATGCATTTATCTTTTCTGCATACTGTTGTATTGTTATCATGTCATACTTTTTTCTCCCAAGAATTAATTTTATTTAAAAATGACCAGCAGTTTGTGCTTATGAATTTAATTTGCATTACTTAGCTGTTAGAGCATCACTTTTAAGTTAGGGAGGGTTTCCTTTGTGAATTTCCATGCAAAGTTACATTTTGTATACAGTAAAAAAAGATGTATGCAGTTTTAGCAAGTCTTGTATTTGTTGGAGAGTAGAAAATAACTGGTACTTATATTTTCATTGTGTCTTCTGGAATATGCCTTTTTTTTTACTCTCTGAAATGTTAATGAAGTAGATAAGCACTAATGGCTGAAGTATCATGATTTATTCATTTTTGAATGGCACTGTGTACAGTTGTTGTTTGTAGACATTCAAGGTGAATTCAACCAATAAGAAATGAACTTGTATCAGAAGTGTGCATTTGTTGGAATAGTTCCCCATTGAGGGCTAGATGACCTTCACCTTGCTTTCTTTCTACTGGAAAGGGCACAGGAAACCCCAGCTTATCTCATTTACCTCTGTACACCCAAGGAATTTCTGGTAACAAAAACTGGACTGAGGTTTCTTGTGTGGAGTTGCTTCAGTTCCTAAACTGTTTAAAGAAACTGAGGACTTAAGTGATCCTGGAGTGTAAAGCATTTCCACTGGTGCCTTGGTGCAGAATGCAAGCTTGAATATGCAGATTAAAGGTGTGCCATTTAGAAAAAAGAGTAGTACCGTTATTTCAGCTTTTAACGTTGTATCATGTTAGCGCAAATCAGAAAAACTGCTATAATGTACTTTTTCAGTTTTTCAGAAAACCAGCATTTTTTTTGTTTGTTTTATTGTTTGCTGTGTTCATCTTCTAGCGGCAGCTTGCTGTTTTAAAATTGTATGGCCATTATCCATTACAAGGTATGTGCCTTCATTATTTTCATTGGTACACAGGGTGCCCAGTCCTTCATTTCCTAATTATTTGATTTTTAGATTTGTTGGCATTGTACCCACATTATCAGTGTGTTAGTGGTAGTACTTGGAACTCCAGCTCCTAATTATTTTAATAGTTCATTGTTAAAGTTGATATTAGGGTGCCAAAAGCCAACATATTTAATTAGATCTGCTGCAGTATTATCATTGGCATTACAGATGCTCACTTCCTACAGTGTATTGTTTGCACATTGATACCCATTCCCAATCAAAAGTTTAAGTAGTCAAGATTTGGCATAACTACTCCCACCATTGTTAAATGCTTTAATTAATGAAAAGTATCCTTTATCAAACCCCCTAAACTAAAAACAGTCTTGTCTTCCTAAGCGTAACACCCACAGCTATCACTGAAGACCCCCCTGCACTGCATCTTACTTCACCTTTATTTACCTTCCAGAGCTGTACCAGTATCTCATTTCTTGAGTGCATATCTATATACAATGGATGGGGCCCGAACACAAATTCAAATAAGTGTCAGTGAATTTGTTTTGGCTGTATATAATTTAACTTGCTGCAATGTTTAGAACTTAATTTTTGTTTTAATTGTAACCCCAAATTATCATCTTTGATTTTCTTCACAAACAGTGTTAGTGTCATTGCCTAATTGTCTCAACAGTTTTTTTTTTCTCCTTTTTCCTTTGGCTACTATGTAAGCTCATGTTATTGGCAAGGGTTAAAAGTTAATTAGTGCAGTGCAGTCAGGAGACTAACATGTTCAATATTTTCAGTAAAAACTGAAAAATGTCAAAGTTGACCGTGCCTTACTTTGGAAAATGCAGCTTCTTGTCTTTGACAATGTGCAATGTATCCAGTTTTGCACCATCTTTGTGTGAATGTTGCAGATGTAATTTTCAGAACTACGCCGTATCTTAGCTTGAAAGGGTATTTTATTTGCTAGATAAATCTCCAGTTTGTGCAACAGTTTACAGTTGGGATAGATTGTTTCACTGATTTGCAGCCATTGTGAATGCTTATTTGACTCAGTGTAAGGTCTTGACCAGAATGTCATTGTTTTGGAATCTGAGGGGAAAAAGTCGCCTTCTGTGCAAGAGATGAGAATTTTCCTAATGACTTAGATTCATGCACAGCTTTGTAGACTGGGCAAGGAGTTCCCACTTCACGGAGTTCCCAATTCACAATCAAGGTGCTGCCCAATAATACAGAGTTGCACTGTTGGGCAACGAGGGTTTAAGGTATTGTACTCTGAGTGTGGTCTGTTTAAATTAGGACATTGCACATCCCAGTGCACTGCCTTGTACAGAAGACCTGCACAGTGTGGAGATTCATAGAAGTCCATACTACACAAATTCATTGTAAGTCATTGCACAAAATGCCAAGTCACACACACAGGTAATAACAGAGTTACCTGTGCATTACAGTAGGAGACTCTGCAAAAGGCGAAGAAAAGCAGCTTTGCAGTGACAGCTTACTGATCAGTAAGGAGCATATGTAACCTAGTGTATGTCAGTATATATATATATATATATATATATATATATATGTGTGTGTGTGTGTGAGAATACAAGGACAGTGTTTGACTGATTGCCATGAGGGCATGTGCATGATTGCATACTCTTCGTTGATTGTAAGGGTGTGGGTGCATTTTGGGTGACTGCGTCCTGACAGCCTTATTGCTGGGGAGTTCATGGATGCAGGGTGTTCTGGCATTGGATGTCTGCTTACCTGGCTTTGTGCGAGTGTCTGAATGTGGTATGTGTCTGTTGTTTGCACTGTCTGACAGGCAAGACAGAGTTGAGCAGTGTTCTGTACCTTAGCAGTTCTGCCCTACTCAGCCTTGTTGTGTCTGTGTGTGTTATTGTATGTATGTGGTGCGTTTGTGCATGTGTACATATGCATCTGTTTTGGAGGGTTTGTGGCCTGCTAAGAATCAATGCTGCTTCCTTAAGCTCAACTGAGCAGTGCTTTGCAATATATACACAAAGTTAAGATTTCTTCTTGCAAGTTGAATGATTTTTCGTCTTGGAAATTTAATTTTATTGGATGTGATGCTACCATGAATGTGCATGACTGTGAATCACATTTGAACACAGCATCACAACTCAGCTTGTGTGCAAAATGGGATGCAGTGCTGCAGTGGGGTCTGTGCATTCAACTAAACATTTAATTCATGGAATATCTTTAATAAGAAGTACATTTCAGAAATGTCATGCCAAAGTAGTGAAAAAGCTGCAGTTATGGTGACAAATGTTTTGTAACGTAAACCATTATCAGTAGTTCTGTGCAAGTCTTGAAAGAATGCGCATCTCCTCATAGGGCCTCATAAATGCAACAGCTGTTATTTTCAGAGCAAAAAGACTTTTCTTTCAATCAGACAGTTCAGTTCTTTATCATTTCTTAATGACATTGTAGCACTACAGCTGTACTTTCGGTATTCACATATGCTTGTTTATTTTCCAGGATGGTTAGGTTTCAGCAGATAACAGAATCACCTAGAACCATATTTTACTCCGTCGAGTGGCTAGACCTGCCACCATATTGTCCTATCTTGAGGCTACTGCGACCACAGTAGATACCCAAAGTGATTGGTCTGTACAACTCTTCCTGCTATAGGGCACATTGTAGAGCCTGTGCTGCTGCCCACAGCTCCATTCATTGGTGAGTTTGAGATGGAAACACTCAGCATGTTTTTTGGACATGGAAGAAATCCAATGGAGACACAGGGAGAACATGCAAACTCCAAACAGGTATTGGTCGGAGGTCAGGATCGAACTTTGTACCTTGTGCATGGGAGGCAAAGACCTTAACCACTAAGCCATCTGGTCTCTCTTGAGCAGTTTGGATTCAGATCAGGATGCAGCAGAACTGACCCGATGTTTGCATTGAGACAGATACTTGAGAATATGCTAGAGATGAGGAGAGAGTCCATCTGGATATTACTAGACTTGGAGAAAGCATATGACATGGTCCCAAGAAAGCTGATCTGGGCAGTACTGCGGTGGTTTGAAGTCCCAGAAACATTGGTAGAATTAGTGCAGGCTATGTACAGGAACCCAATGACTCAAGTACGAATGGTGTTTGGCTTCACAGAGCGGTTCCCAGTGGGTGTGGATGTACATCAGGGTTAAGCTCTGAGCCCACTGCTGTTCATACTGGTGATGGACTACGTTAGCAAACAGCTTGGAGGGGATGGATCAACAAAGCTGCTGTATGCAGATGATGTGGCAGTACAGGCAGACTCTGAGCTAGAACTTCAGCAAAGGATAGGAGAGTGGAATGCAAATATGAAGGCACATGGGATGAAACTAAGCCCAGATAAGATGGTGGTAATGGCAGCAAATTGGGGAAAACAGAAGAAGCTGAGAATAGAGATAGAAGGGAAGATAGTGGAATGGTAAGCAGCTTCAAGCATCTGGGAGGAGTAGTTTAGGAGAAGTGCAGTCTGAATGAAGAGGTGAAAGCGAGAATCAGAGGGGCTGCAGCCAACTGGCATAGATTATGAGGTGTAGTCCACATAGAGTATCAGGTGTAGTCTATGACAGAAGAATGCCAAAGAAGATGAAAACTAAGGTGTACAACACAGTGGTGCGACCAGTACTACTGTATGGTATAGACACCTGGGCAGTAAAGGCAGAACAGTTGAAGAAGCTAGAAGTGATGGAAATGAAGTGCCTGAGAAAGGTGATAGGATGCACACTGGGACAGACAAAAAAATGAGGACATAAGAGCAGAAGCCAAAGTAGCTCCAATTGAAGAAAAGATCAGAGAGAACAGATTACGGTTGCTTGGGCACATGTAGAAAAGCAGAAGACAATCTAGTGAGGAAGATTTGGGACAGACAGGGAGAAGATAAGAGGAAGCGAGATGTCCAGCAAAGAGGTGGATGGATTGTGAGAAAGAAGATCTGTGACAGTCAGGCATGAGTGTTGAAGAAGGCAGGAGTGTTGCACTGAATCAAGAGAGTTGGCGACAGTTAACACAATACCCCGACCCCATGTAGAAAAATGGGAAAAAGGGGGGCTGATGATGATTATGTTTCAGCAGATGTCATTTTGATGTTATATTTCTTAAATAATTTGTTCTTATATGAACCACTGCTGCACTTTGATTAATCAAAGATTGACTAGGTAGCCATGATAAAACAATGTATGGCTTGCCATGGCTAGTTTTTTTTGTCTTCAAATCCAATAATTGAATCGCTGTAACATTGTATTATATATTTTCAGTAGCTCTATTGCCTGGTGATGGAGTCTGTAAACTTTACTTTCTAGTAGTTAGTTCAAAGCACTGTATGTATTGAATGTTAATATGTTTGCTCAGATTAGTGCTGTCTTGCAGTTTTGTTCTTTTTGACATGCATTCTTTGTTTTATTTGTTTTTGTTGAATTTTTGTTGGATTTATTGTTATTCTTACACTTTTCCTCTTTTCTGCCTTTATCTTAGAATATTGTCAAGAGCAAAAAGGGTATTTGTTCATCGCTTTGACATTTTGCATGCTCATACTTTTCAGGTTAGCTGAACTCTGCAATTTGCGAAGGCTTGCTGAGAAGCTGATGTTCAAGTGATTAAGTTTCATAGGATAAGGTTTCACAACATAAGCATTTTGTTACATCTATTATCTGCTTGAATATACTGTCTATAGTTCTGTGCAGTTCTTTTAAAACACCATATGTTTTACATGCATGATATTTTCAGTTTCTGCTACATTAGCCAGGCACACCTTTTGTCTGATCTGCAGTACATTGATGAGATAGGGGAATTTTATGCCCTGCATCCAGTAGTTTATCAAAATAAATCCAAAATGTATTATTGTTGTTGTTATGGATTTATTGTATGGTGTTATAACTTTAGTAATAATATCACTAACCTTTATTTGTAATATAGACAGGTCAGTCTGCTTGATGAAAGTAAATTTTACTTTTTTGTAGTCATATATGAAGCTGATAGGTGTTTTTTGTTTGGCCTCATGTACAGATCTGTATGCTTCTTTGTGCTACCTTTCTTATTTGAAATCTGGGTACTTGCGTACTATTGCAACCGCATTCCTTACCTGTCATAACTTCTGGTGTTTTCCTGAAATGCTGTCTGTTAACCTAACGAGTGGTATGTAAAGTCTCATCTACTATTCTGTCAGCTTGTGAATAATGTCAAAATTCCTCTTCCCAGGTAGCCTCCTTTCCCGACCGATAAACATGACTGCTGCTTGTAAGTGGTTGTTAATATTGCAAATGATGAAATTCGGCACATTCCCAACAACACAAGTGGCCCATTTCCAATCCGTTTAAACATATTACTTGCCAACAGCGTCATCTGCGATTGGTAAAATTGGTACATATTTGTGAGTCATTCAGCATTCACAGCACCTATTGTTACTAGTGTAAGTTGCTGTTGGGAGTAAACAAGATCAGAGTAACAGTACTCTCTCTGTGAAGGGGGAGAACATTTAACACCTGTGCATTTCACAGAGCAAAAGAAGAACGACACCCAGGACTACATCATTTCACCGTTATTGCTCTTCCTGCCTCATACCCAGTGTGACACAGTAATACCTATTTGATTACACACCCCTTTTAAGGTTAAGAAAAGTATTCCCCCACAAACAGAAGGAATTATGCCACTTTGCAAATGTGATTGCGATAATACTTAATACCAAAATCTGCTCTGTTGTTGAGTTTCCTTTGTAATGTGATCCAAATAGACATGGACACTTGATTCATGGGCTGTCTTCTGAGCCACAGCAAAATGTAACAGTCAGTGCAGTCAGCTGATAGAGACTGTTTTCCAGTCCTATAACTGTTTTCTTTCAAGGTAATTTTGTTCATTTGCCACTGTCAGCTTTTTCTGGGTAGCAGTGGGAAACATGAACATCTCCTGACAAGCAACCAACAGGATCAAGGTATAACAGCAGTCCATGCTGTGGTGCTTGCACTGTCACATGTGCACGTGCACACACACACACACACACACACACACACACACACACACACACACACACACACACACACACACACACACACTGGAAGTTTGGAGGGGCTGTATTTCAAGCTTTTGTGTGTCTTTGGGTTGTGGGAGGAAACTGGAAAATTTGTTGAAATCCCTCAAAGATACAGGGAGATCACAAAGAATCTACACAGAAGGCAGACCACCTGGGAATGAAATTTCTTGAAAGATATCTATTAGCATATTCCTGTTCTTCTAGTCTGTGAGTGACATCCCACAGACTTAATTTTATTGGTATTTCTTGCATTAGAAACTGCAGTCATTCCTAGACACCAGTGCCTTGATTCTAGAATGTCTTTTATTGTTACTGAAAAGTGTAATTAAAGGTACATTGACATAGTAGGTATAGGGGTGGTTCTTCACAGTGAAGGAGTTACAGGATCTACTCTGGATGGGCCTTTTTTGGTCTGGTGGTGTTAAATGGAAAGGCAGGTATGAGATAATGGTTAAGGAATTCTTAAGAAGCCATGACCAGTACCGTGTGTGACTTACATTGAATATGCAAAGCGAATTATTTTTTCCTCGTTCAAGAACACTGCACTTATACAGAACAACAGTCAAGAAGTGGTATGGACTAAGGAAGCAGCTGTGGGATGTTACAGTTGACATCAGCTGATTACTGGAACGTCATTAACACTGATGGAGTAGAAACAGTGGACTTGTGCAAAGCGTTGAGTGCAGTGGCAAACCATAGCTCTCAACCTCTCTATCCCAAGAATCGGGGAGAAGGTCATGCATATGGAATGCAGTCTTGGTCAGACTAGCATTATGTCCTTTTACTGTAGAATTATATGATTTGTGTTATCATCTATTTTCTGGAAATTAAGTCTTTAGTTGTAATTTCTAGCTTGTTTCCTTACTATCAGTCATCATTTGTGTGTCACAAAATGAGAAATGTTAGGATGGACCAAGTAAAACTATGAGCCATAATCATGGACAGTTGAGCAGTATGAAGTAAACCTCTATAGTTATTCATTTTCTTTTAGACTGGATTGAGGTACTACAGATGATTATAGCAAATAAAAGGTAGTTATGAGTAAACATCTAGATTCCTCAAAAATGTCAGTCAGACTGATGCAGTTGCTGTTAAGGAAATAGAAAGGCTGCAAATGGTGAAGGAGTTAGCAGGAAGAAAAAAAAATGTCTGTCTTGCTTTATAAACAGTGAGTGAGCCATTGAGCAGTGGTAGGTAAGCAGAATGCTGATGGCTGATTAGCGATGGAAGTGTGTGCAACTACAGTACTGTTTTTCAAACAGTGAGGTTGCCTTTCTTGTAAATTATTTCAGGGGGAAGCCCAGGCAAGTCTGAAAATGTAATGTTTTTAAAATATTTATTACATGGCATTATGTTTTTTGTGGGATTAAGCTAAATTCAGAAATATAAAAGCTAGCTTGAGTGGCATTAAAGGATAAAGACCTGAGAATGTCTCAGGCAATGTGAGTTAGATTAGCAGCTTGGGCACCTGTTGGAGCTAGCAAGGGAGGGGTGGGTATGCCCATTTTGGGGAGAGAAAGGAGTGGACATGTCCATGTCCTGCAACAGTCCTTTAGAGGAGTAGCTGCAATACAAATGCATGGCCAGGAGGGTGAGCATTAGGCACACCAATCCATCCCCTTGTGGTAGCCTTCAGTGCAATATGTAAAAGTAAGCACTTACATAAGGAAGGCAATGTAGGCATCCACTGTGGTGTGAATCAAATCAAACAGTCCCTTGCCAGGGATGGAATTAGGCTATTACAATGACTCTTATTATAATCCAAGATGCTGTAGAGGGCATAAAACATCCTCATTACTGCCTGAATGACATTCCCTTGCATATAGCTCCTGTCCTTAGCCTAGGTAAAATTTTTAGGTAAAGGAAAGAATGGGCTGTGACCAGTTGAAATGAAGTTTTGTGGTTGCAGGCATGAGGAGGAAAAAACACAGAAAATATCAGAAATAGGCTAATAACAATGTCCATTTTATTGCAGATTAATAGTGCAATAAGAATGTGCTAAGCCATGTCTTGCTTATTTTAAAAGAATGTGTGTATGCATTTATGTATATATTATTGGGGGGGTGCTTGCTGAGCGCTTGTTTTGTTTCTATAAATTTCATTCATTCTTTCATATTTTAATATCTGCTTTATTGCAGTCACTGCTGTGAGGGAGCTGGATCCTATCCCTGCAGTTAGTGAGTGTAAGGCAGAGAATCAGACTGTGGGTGATCAATGGCATGTTCTCCAATACTATCTATAATTTCACATTTATATACTATCCTTGGACTGACTGAGGAGGGAATCCGTCTTGTCTTTTTTGCCCTGATGATCACCTGCCAAAATGTTTAATATTTAAAAAATATTCTTTGTTTTGTTATGGAAATGATAAGGATGAGAAGCAGAAGCTAACCCCAGACTCTATATCAGGTTTTGAAAGAACATCCAAAAAACAGTGTAGAGTAGATGTTCATCGTGCATACAGCTGCAGTCATAACAGATGGGTTATCCTGCCGTCAGGCGGGTCCTCGGTCGGCCGAATTCCAAAGTCTAGGTCCGGAGTCGGTTGTCGTCACTTCTTCCTTGACGTCAGTGCGGCAGGGGTATAAAAGAACCAGCCGACGCCATTTTCTTCAGTCTTTCTTGCCGCACGGTGCCCGAAGCAGAAGCAGTTTGCAAGTGCCGGTCGGCCAGCTCCTGAGATTTACGAAAAATATTTCAGCCGAAGTCTTCCTGAAAGCTAAGTACCCCGTTGGGGAAACTTTTCTTGCCTCAGACCGATGTCAGACAAAGTTAATAATTGCATTTCATGTGGGAAGCAAATACCGCATAAGGATTTCCATTCCTTCTGCATTCCTTACCTAGGCCCAGACCACGACATCTCGGCCTGTCGTTTTTGTGCTAGATTCAACAAACGCACTATTAAGCGTCGGGCGGAGTTCGCCCAACACTATTTTGGTAAAAAGTTTAATTACATTTTGTCGTCGGATACTCCGACTCCAGTTTTGAGTAAAAGACGCAAAGATAAGGACCGACATACGAGGTCCGCGACTTCTACCGACACCACGCTAAAGCCGGCTACAGGTGCTCCGGTTCTCAGCGAGGCACCTACGCAGCCCCTGAGTACCGATGACGCTTCTTTAGCGGTGTCTTCTGTGCCCGAGGTTGCAGGCTCCTCGGCCCCCACTCCGACTACAGATACCGACGCCACTCTTGGCAGGGAAACACAGAGATGTTCTTCATCTCACATTGCTGCAGTCCTTACACTTGGGTAGTCCGCTGTCCTCGGTCGGCCCGAATATCAAAGTAGCGCAGTTGACTGACATCGGGCCGACAGGGTACAAATGCGCATGACCGACGTCATATCCTCAGTCTTTTTTGCCGCATGGTCCGATGCAGAAGCAGTGTTGCAAGTGCCGGTTGGCGTTCTGAAATTTTTCGATTTCGGAGTTTCAGACCGAGTCAAAGTTGGCTAAGTACCCCGTTGGGGAATATTTTAGTTTTTCTTGCCTCAGTGGTTTACGGATGTCAGAAAAAGTGAATAATTGTATTTCTTGTGGGAAACAGATACCGCATAGAGACTATCATACTTTGTGTATTCCTTGTTTAGGGCCTGAGCACGACGTTGTTGGGTGTCGCTCTTGTGCTAGATTTACTATAAAGAGGAGATTAGATTGTGCCAGGTTAGTCTTCGGAAGCGGTGCAGTTATAAAATGCCGTCGGATGCTCGCCGCTTCTTCGAAGAAGCGCAAGGATAAAGCAGCTAAGCCTAGGCTAGAAGAACCATCCGGTTCTTTAGAGGTGTCGGTGGAGCCGGTGGTTCCACCGGAGGTTTCTTTGGGATCCCAGGGAGAGACTTTGCTATTGCAGGATGTGGCCTCTCAGGAGGCAGGTCAGGGTGATGGGGCTTCTCAGGTTACTATACTCCCCTCCCTGCCTAGGGTGGTTAGGCCCTCTCCTTCTGTTTCCAAGGCTTCTCCCAGAGCCAGGCCAGGTTTAGCTTCAGTTGGTGTCACTCCTAGTTCTTCAGGAACTGTGCCCAAGAAGCATATGCTTAAAATGGCAGAAGATTTGATTACTTTGATTAGGGGTTCTTTGCCCTCCTGATAAGAGACCTAGGGTGGAGCCTGAGCTAGGGAGTTTTGAGCAGGCTTCGGATGTTTCAGAGTCTTCGGCTGAAGACTTGCAGGAGTACTCTCCTTATTCTGATTCTGATGTGGATGATTCTACTCCTTCTGCTTCTCCTCCTGAGGATTTTTCTTTCAGAAACTCTTCATTCCATGAGGGAGCATTTTAAGTGGGAAGGTCAGGACTTCTCTGATTCCAGGAAAAGGCTTAGGGAATTTTTGTTTTTACCCCAGCATAGGCCTTTGGCTATACCTCTTGTTTTGGATGTAGTGGAAGATGTTTTTACAGAGGCTTCTCTTAATCCTGATTCTTTGCCTCCTGCTCCTGTTAAACCGGATAGGTATTACAGGGTGCCTGAAGCTCATAAGTATCTTTTTAAGAGTCCTAGGGCAGACCCAGAAACTGTTAGCCAGGGGCCTAAAGGTGTTAAGGCTTCTATTGTCAAGAATCCGGTTCCTGCAGATAAAGAGGCCAGGGCCTTGGATAGATGGGGAAAGAAAGTTTATACTTCTTCCACTCTAGCTATGAGGGCTTTGAATTGCCAGTTTCACATGTTGAAATACCAAAACTATCTCCTTTCACAATTGAAGTCTAAGGTTGATGCTCTGGAAGGTATTGATTGTAAAGAGTTACAAGATTTAGTACATGTTACTGAACAGGTGGGTAAGCATTCTTTGCAATGTGGTTTTGATGCTGTACAGGCCATGCCTAGGGTGGCTGCCACTGGGTCAGTTCTTCGCAGGCACGCCTGGCTGAGGGATCAAAATTTATCTGACCATGTTAAAACAAGGATTTTAGATGCTCCTTTACAATCTGATGTGTTGTTTGGTTCTCCTGTTGAGGCAGTTTTAAAGAAAATGGAAGACAAGGCTAAGTTTATGCAGACTGTTAAAGATTTTTTGCAGGTTCAGCCTCCAAAGTTTAGTAGAAATTGGCCTACTAAGGGGTGGACGTATCCTTCTTATGATTCCCAGTCTAGGGGTAGATCTAGACGTGGTAGGGGCAGAGCTCAGGGCTCTTTCAGGCCTAGAACAGGGAGTTCTCCTGCACAGTCTTCAGGTGAGGGCAGAGGTCAGTCCTTTCGTAAACAGATCCAATGACCTACCTTTTCAGCTGCCAGAGCCTTCTCGTCTGGCAGCACCTTTGGGAGGAAGGTTGGCACTTTTCAAAGAAAATTGGAGTTTAATTACCCAAGACAGATGGGTATTGGATATCATACACCACGGTTACAGGTTTTATTTCCATACCTTGCCTCCTTTCAGAGGCATGCCAGACGTTCCTCCTCAACAAAGAGTAGAGGCTCACAAGCAAATTTCTCTGTTACTCCAACTAGGGGCTACAGCGGTCCCTATGCCAGAAGTGGGCCTAGGATTTTATTCTCGCCTGTTCCTAGTACCAAAGAAGGGGAACACGTGGAGACCAATTTTGGATTTATCTGTCCTCAACACTTATCTGGACATTCCCAAGTTCAAAATGTTGACGTTACAACAGCTTTTACCTCTGCTGGGCAAAGATCATTGGATGGTAACTTTGGATCTCAAGGAGGCTTACCTTCATGTTCCTATCAGACTAAGTTGCAGGAAGTATCTGCGCTGGGACTTCTCACTATCAGTTCTCTGCATTGCCCTTTGGCTTATCTACTGCGCCCAGAGTGTTCACGAAAGTTCTGGCTCCAGTGATAGCTTTCTTCAGGCTAAAAGGAATACAGATCTATCCTTATTTGGACGATTGCCTGATTCTGGCTCAAGGAAGGAAGAGCTTCTACATCATTTGAAATGTGTGAGAGCAGTGCAAAGATGCCTGGGGTATTCTGTGAGCGAAATAAAGTCCAGTCTAGTACCCTCTCAGGAAATGTGCTTTCTGGGTGTAAGACTGAATACAGCATCCCAGATGGCCTTTTGACCCCGGACAAACAAAAGAATCTTTCCCTTTACTTCCATCAACTATCTCATCAGTCCGGGCTGACTGCAAGGACAGTCCTTCAAGCCTTAGGGTTCATGGCATCTTGTATTCTGGTGCTTCCCAATGCCAAACTGCATATGAGGAAGCTGCAATGGTATCTCAAAAATGTATGGACACAGCACTGCCAGGATCTGGACACTGTCATTCAAATAATACCTTGCATTCAAAAGGAATTTTGTGGTGGGCTCAGGAATGTCACCTAAACAAGGGACTCTCTGTGACCCGGCCAGAGGCGAGTCAGATTTTAACGACAGATGCCTCAGACAAAGCTTGGGGAGCTCATCTAAATGGAAAGTGGATACAAGACAAGTGGCCTGCCAGACTACAACATCTACATATCAACCTGAAGGAGATGTTAGCAGTTCAGTTTGCATTAATAGCTTTCAAGGATTTACTTCTTCCAGGGCAGGTGTTGATTCTAACAGACAACACAACTGTCATGTGGTACATCAACAAGCAGGGGAACACATTCTTATCCTCTATGCAGGCAAGCAATGATTTTGTGGGAGACTGCTCTCAGTTTACAGCTCAATCTTCAGGCAAGGTTTCTGCCGGAGCACAGAACTCCTTAGCAGATGTGTTGAGCAGACAAATTATGGATCCCCATGAGTGGAAATTGGATCCTCATGTATTTCAGAAATTGACAGTGTCATGGGGAACTCCAGACATAGATCTGTTCGCTTCTCCACTAAACCATCAGCTGCCAAAGTTTTGCACAAAGGTTTCATCCCACAGCTTGGAAAGTGGATGCTCTTTCTTTCAATTGGAGCAATCTTCATGTGTATGCCTTTCCACCTCTGCCTCTCCTCCCAAAGGTACTTCTAAAGGTCAGACAGGACAAGCCAAGGATGATTTTAATAGCTCCAGATTGGCCTCGACAGCACTGGTACCCATTACTGAGAAGTCTGGTACGGAAGCCTCCATGGCCTTTGCCTTGATTCCACACCTGTTGTCCCAGGAGGACAGTCATTTGCTCAATGTCAAACTTCACTCTCTTCACCTAACAGCCTGGCATATTCTGTTTTGAACCATAGAGGGTCTCAACTTCCACAACAAGTTTTGAATGTGATTTTGGAAGCTAGAAGGCCTAGTACAAGGAAAGTGTCGCAGATAAATGGAAGAGATTTTTATTTTGGAGTGCAGCAAAGAATTTTGATGTTTCTGAGCCTAATTTAAGTGTGGCTCTTCAATATCTTACTGAGTTACTGGACAAAGGTTTGTCCTTCTCTTCTATTAAGGTTCATGCTGCAGCAATTTCAGCTCACTATGACTGTGACCCACCATTGTTTTCTCATCCTTTGTTCAAGCAATTTCTTAGAGGGGCAAAGAATATAAGACCCCAGAGCTCCTACTCCTGCTTGGGATCTCAATTTTCTGTTGGAGAAACTCACTCTACAACCTTTTGAGCCTGCAGCTACTACTGAGTTGAAATATTTATCATGGATGACTGCCTTTTGTTGGCCATTACCTCTGCAAGAAGGGTATCTGAATTACAGGCCCTTATGGCGGTTGAGCCTTTCTTAATTTTCCATAAGGATAGGGTATCTTCGTACTAATCCTTCCTTTATGCCTAAAGTGGTTTCTAGTGTGGCTTTAAACCAAACTATTCATTTGCCTACTTTTTATGCAAATCCCCAAAATAAAGGGGAAAAGATTTTGCACACTTTAGATGTACACAGGCAGTTGCGATATTATTTGGACAGAACTAAAGGGTTCAGGCAGTCTCAGCAGTTATTTGTTTCTTTTGCTTTGAGTTCTCAGGGCAAGCCTGTGTCAAAACAAACTATTTCTAAGTGGATTGGGTTTTGCATTGCTTTCTGTTATTCCCATCATGGCAAGGAGATTCCAGCTGGGATTAGGCCTCATTCCACTAGGGCTACTGGCACTTGACAGCTTTTTGAGGGGTGGCAACCAAGGATATTCTGGAGGCAGCTACTTGGAGTTCAGTGCATACTTTCTCTAGGCATTATCACCTACCACTTTACTCTAAATCCAGGGCTGGTTTTGCCACTGCTGTTTTGCAGGGCATTTTGGCAGCTCCTGCTTCCTTATAGTTTGGCCATCCTCCCTTACCTCTGCTTTGGGATTCTACCCAAGTGTAAGGACTGCAGCAATGTGAGATGAAGAACATAGTACAGTTTTGTACCTACCATAAATGTAGATGTTCAAGATCCACATTGCTGCAGTCCACCCTCCCTCCTTCCCTCTATAGTTAGAGGTGGTTGTGTGGGTTGGGTTGTAAATATTGTGTATATTGTATATATTGTACATATAATTAGTGCAGGGTGGTTGGTTGTTTGTTTGCTGTCTTTTGGTTTTGACCTTTATTTTTAGGGTCTTCTGACATCTGGGGCAAGAAAAGACTGAGGATATGACGTCGGTCATGCGCATTTGTACCCTGACGTCCTGATGTCAGTCAAATGCGCCTTGACCGACGTCAGCCTTATACTTTGATATTCGGGCCGACCGAGGACAGCGGACTACCCAAGTGTAAGGACTGCAGCAATGTGGATCTTCGAACATCTACATTTATGGTAGGTACAAAACTGTACTTTTAGACAGGCCTGCCACCTCTCAAGGTGTCTTCAGGCCTTCCTCTTTTTCCATTAAGGCTTTCACAAAATCTAAAGCAGCCATGAAAACTAAAAGACAAGCTCCACAGAGCCCCTCTCAAGGCCCCATGCCTAAAAAACAGATGCTCAAAATGGCTGAGGATTTGATTACTCTTATCAGGGGTTCTCAACCCCCCTCAGACAAAAGGCCCAGATTGGAGGAAGACTACCCTTCCTCAGACCAAGCCTCTATAACCTCAGAACATTCTGAGGAACAGGAATATTCATATTCCCCTTTTGAAGATTCTGATGCTGAGGAGTCCATTCCCTCGGTCTCCCCCCCCCCCCCCGGGGACTATTCTTTTGGGGAAACCTTACATACTTTGAGGGGTCAGGATTTTCTCTTGCTTCCTCAGCACATGCCTCTGGCTATCCCTCCTGTCTTGGATATATTAGATGATGTGTATACAGAAGCCAGCCTCAACCCAGATTCTTTACCTCCGGCTCCTGTTAAACCTGACAGGTATTACCGGGTTCCTGATTCACACCAATTCCTATACAAAAGCCATGCTGCTGACCCAGAAACTATTTCACAGGGTCCCAAGGGAATTAAGGCCTCTACTGCCAAAAACCCATTACCTTCAGAGAGAGATTCCAGAGCTTTAGAAAGGTGGGGGAAAAAGGTGTACACCTCGGCCACTTTAACCATGAGGGCATTAAACTGTCAGTTCCATATGTTAAAGTATCAACAGTTTTTGTTATCTCAGTTGAAAAGCAAAATGACACAACCTGAGCAACCAGATGTAAAGGAGTTGCAGGATTTGTTGCATAGTGCAGAGCAAGTGGGTAAACATACCTTGCAATGTGGTTTTGATGCTTTAGAGGCCTCATGTAGAGCTGCTGTTACAGGGTCTGTCATACGTAGA